>NC_143140.1:77829728-78132758 GCF_059928025.1 Delphinapterus leucas
CCCCATCCAGTGCCAGCCTTGCTGTCACACTTGGAGAAAGGTGTGTGGATACCTTGCTGCTTTGTGATTTCTCTCTATTTAGAAAATAGGAATAAGAGCAAAATTATCACCAAAAAGCGTTTCATCAGGAGTGCTAAGGGAGGGCGGAATGAGAAGCAAGACAGTGCATAAGCTTGGGGCTTTGAACAAAATCAGTCAGCAAAAATCAGCTTCCCATATCTGATGCTCGCTTACTGGTGATTTCAGAAGTCCAGACAAGAGATTGTTTTGAGAGTGGCAGAAGACTTTCTGTGGATTTACTTGTGTGCCAAGGGGGCTCTCCTTTGCCCTTACGTTAAAGAGAACAAACCATGTGGCAAAATTGTTACCTTCCATTTACTGTAGCAAATAATACTTACCAGTTGAACTTCTAAGATGCAGTATGTGTATTTGGTGCCATTGTTTCTATGTGCTACAGAAACAAATCCATCTTTGAACTCAATGGTGTACTCATAGCAACTATTATTGGTTTAAATGACAAATAATTCTTTCTATTTGTCACTGAAGTCCCTGTAACTAGCAAGTGAATGTGTTCTTGTGTCCTTATATACCTGTGATAATGAAATTTGTGCAAAGTAATGTCAACCTAACTGCAACGAGAAGATTGTCTTCCGATATAGTGTAGATATATTTATGTTCCAAATAACATTTTATATACCATTGCCATCGGTATTTACAGGAGCTCTTTGAAGGTTTGACTGCTTTGGTCCAATGTTTTTCATATGCTGCTCAGATGGTCCCTCTTCTTCTAAGAGGGAACTTATTTTTCAGATATTTTATGATGTGGAAATATGTTATTAATGAAGAGGTTTGAAAATTTGTTATACTAAAAGTTCGCAGAAACTGTGGGTAACAATAAAAAGGTACATTTTATAAACTTGCACACATCATTATTAAAACATAAGATTGGAATGGCAGTATTTACATTATTTCAGGTTTCTTTAGGGTTTGTTTTTTTAATTTTCCACAGCTTCTTAAGCTTTATGTGCTTAAAGCATATACTAACTTCTAAGTCTGGTCATGATTTCCCAAATTATTTATTCATCACTTTTTGATCTCTTTTAATTTTGATTTCCACATTCTTTTATTCCTATATTTTCACTCATAACGTGTCTTTTTATTTTTGTTATTTGCGGTGTATACTATCCACATACATGTAATCCAGTTGTTTCGTTTTTGCTCCCCCTTTTTCTCCCCAATAAAAGAGATTTTTCTTGCTGTTTTGATTTCTTGTATTACTTGGGAATGAATCTTATCCCCTTAAGTATCTTTGTTTATGCTTTATGTTCAGTCGTGTTTAATATGCTTCCTTCATGTTGAAGCTGATTTCTCAGCCAAAATGTATCTTAGACTCTTTAAATACTCACTGCATCATTTGTTCAGAATTTAACATCCACTCCAATGTTTGAGGCTCATATTTCTTATGTCTTCCCATATTCTACTGCCAAGTTTAGTCAGTTTTATATCAAGAATAGACTGCCTTTCCTTTTAAAAAATTACTTTATTACACCTTTGGTAGAAAGACCTCATGACTGAAACATGGATTTCAGTTCCATATTTTCACTGTCATGAAGCAGAATGAGGAAAATGGATGGTTCCAATGCTTAATATATGGTCTACTAACTGGCAAAATAGCAAGGGAAAGTATACTATCTATTATTAGTGAAACAGGTTTTTTATCTTAATGCCACTGACATATGTTCTTAAGATCAGGACTTGTGCATTCAGATACTTTTAAAGTAAGACTAGATCAGGAAAACTGCTTCTACTATTCAAATACTATGTCAGTTTGTCCTGAGGTTTTAGTCTGAGACATTTGGTGAACACATTCAACACCAGTCACATTATTACTCTGAATGCCTACTATTATCATGATTAAAAGTTTTCCTGAATACAATAGAGTACTAGCTCTTAAATTATCATTGTTCAAAATTGGAAATATATACATACATACCCTATAAGAAAAGGACAGAAACTTTCCACCTTAATGTATGTGCTTATACAAATTGTATAGCTCTTGTAAAAGTGTTTTCCTTTGGCTTGTTACTGTCTGTTGTCAAATATCTTGATACTGCTGTATAATAAATATTTTCTATTTATTAAATGTGTATGTTCCCTCTCTCTACTTTGTAAGAGTGACAATAATAGAAACAGACTGACTGGTATAAGAAATAATTTCAATGGTTTTGTTTGCTCAGCACGTGTCTTCTAGGTGAAAGCTGGAGATGACCACACAAAGTCTACCGACCAGGTAGGTGACAAAGTAGAGGATAATTTGATCATGAGCAAGGCTGTATCTCTAACTCTAACGTTTAAAATGAAATCCAGAATTTAACTTTTCAGTGTTGTGGCAGACATTGTCATCTACCTTTTATGATAGAATACGTGAGGCTTGACAAACTCCTGCATCTCCAGCAGAGATTTAGAGACAGAGGCATCTGAAGGCTCCATCTTTGTTTCATTTGTGCCCCGCACAGACTTTCTTCCCTTGGTTCACACTCTAGGGGCACCTGGTTTCTTACCTTGTTGATATCCTCCTGCTTATCCCAAGTTCCATTCCCTTATATTTCAATGGAGACATCACTGGTCCCCAGAACAAGGGAGCGTCTTTTATTCACATCTCTAGATAAGATGCCTACAAAGTAAGGCATCTACCAAGTGTCATTCAAAGAGAAAACTTGGTGGTACCAGGGCCACATCCATGAGAGTGTGGTGCATTTAGATGGAAAGAGCAGCCTTTATCCAGGAAGGCTGATGTTGAAGAAATTACCAGAATCAGGAGCTGAGACACCAGGGGTTTCTTCATTGTGCCCAGAAAATAGAATGAGAAGTTATGAAATGGGGCCTTGGTCTCATGAAGAAAACCCATGAGAGAGAAAATGAGAAACAAAGAACAGGAGAAAAAAAGAAACAAGAAAAAAAAGGAAAATATTTCAGGTGTGCTGTCCAAAGAAACACCCATATACCGTGGTGGGTCATAAGGGCCTCCACTTGGAAAGTCCGGAAGCTGCATCACAATGGAGACATTTGGAAAAGTTGAAATTGGGATCCAGATACCACGAACATTGTATGAGGAACTGCCCCAATAATTCCTATCCTGAGAAGCAATCAAAGAGAATGGAAACAACATTTTTTAACCTACTCTGTGCCAGAAATTTTGCAGGTCTTTTGCTTTCTTTCTCCTTTAATCTTCCCAGTACTACTGCCACAAGGAATACCTTAAGAGAACTGAAATAACGTGCCCAAAGTCTCTTAGCTAGTAAGTGGCTCAACGGGGAATTGACCCCCATCCTAAGCCAGCACAGAGCCTATGAACTCGTGTTCTTCTCCAGAGCCCAGGATACTATGTAGGAGTTTGTGTCTGTTGTGACTGTTCCCCATTTTGTATTCCCATAGTATTTTGTACACATCCCAGATTACATTATAACTTACATGTCTCTTTCCCTGAATAGATTTTTAGCTCCTTTTTGCTTTCTAATACCTGATTTCTGAGGCTTCAAGGCAAATCAGACACTCAGTAAATGCCTGTTGAGAAAGTAAATGAGTATTGTAACACCATATAGTTCTCCCAGCCCAGTTCTCTGAAGATTTGCTCCAAGATCCTTACGGGGTCCAGAGCCCTGTATTTCTCCCTACCGGTCCTAAATCTGCCAACAGGAACAACACATGTTTTCATCATGAAAAACAAGCTCTACTTGTGTGGCATGAGAGAGAGCTGTCCCACTGGGCAGCAGGTCTGCTTTGCCTGCAGAAGAGGGTGGCAATACTCAGTATCCACTGAGCCCAGCCAGAGGTCTGGCAAGGCAGTGCTCGGTGTGGGAAACAGCGTCCTCTGCAGGAGAATTGCAGGTAAGACACAGACTGCTGAAGAAGGCACCAGTTAAAGTGAGGACAAATAAGTCATCCATGGGGAAAGCATGGGCTGGGGTTCCTTCCTTACAGAAGTACATCCCTTTAGACAAAGTAAAAGGCTAACCCGGTCACCAAGGCTTGGGAGAACATGGGAGAAAAGGAGAGCTTAGGTAGGGAGTTGAAGTAGTGATGCTATTAAACTGGAAACTGGCTTGATTTTCCCAGGGTAGCTGGAGAAGCAATGCTTATAGATTAATAGACAAGGAAAAAAAGCTTAAGAATGAGGATAACAAAAAGTGACAAGAAAAATAATCATAGAAGTATAGAGCTGGAAGTAAATTTAGAAAGAAGTCACTTAAGCTCTCACCTCAGTGAGGATTCTATTCCCTTGTGTCCTGCTCTTCTTCCCGTGTCAGGCAGGGACCAAGTGAGAAGCCATCGCTATCTGGGGTAGGACAGCAGGAGGGACTGGGGGTAACAAGGCCAACTGCCAGCAGTTATGCAAAGAGAGAGAGCAGGTGGCCCTGGATCCTGGAAAAGCAAGTCCGAAACTATGTTGTTAAAACCCAAAGCTGGCCGGGAAACAGACCTACGGTGCAAATCCAGAATGAAGGTCTCTAGGGAACCAGAAAAACTACGAGGTAGGACCAGCAAGGTATGCAACAGGATGGCAGTCTGATGGAATTGCAGAGACAAAATGCTATTGACCGAAATGAGCTTTTGGTGAGAATCACAGAGGCTTGTGTGACCTGTTTTATTTTAAGGGATGGAATGGCTTTAGATGACTTTTGCCCTCTGCCTAAGTATTTCCAGGGACTAGGATCTTGCATTAGTTAAGGAAACGCTCTAATTGTTAGAAAATTCTTCATTTTCCAGGGTCAAAATTTCCTTTTCTCTAACTTTTGTCCAATCAGAGTTCTGCCTTCTGGAGAAAGAGGAAACACATTTAGTCCACTGTGCACAGGACTTCCCTTCAGCCACCTGAGTACAGTGACTATGCCGTTAGTTAGTGGTTTATTCTCCGAGCCAAACTGCTTTACTTTCCTTAACTGTTAGCTTTGTCATTAGGTTCCTAAACTACTAATCAGGTTACGGTCATTTTCCAATTTTGGAATTTTTTTTTTAAATGTTGCATCCAGGGGCTTCCCTGGTGGCGCAGTGGTTTAGAGTCCGCCTTCCGATGCAGGGGACACGGGTTCGTGCCCCGGTCCGGGAGGATCCCGCGTGCCGCAGAGCGGCTGGGCCCATGAGCCATGGCCGCTGAGCCTGCGCGTCCGGAGCCTGTGCTCCGCAACGGGAGAGGCCACAACAGTGAGAGGCCCGCGTACCACAAAAAAAAAAAAAAAAAAAAAAAAATGTTGCATCCAGAACAGGACAGATACATTGACTCTTTTGAACCATTATTCTAGTATTGCTACCTAGTATAGTGTTCACTTTGTTAGCAGTCCTGCCACATTTTGAGCTCACACTTAGCTCTGAGACAGCTGTAACGCTTAAGCCATTTTCATGTGAACTGCAGGAAATAGATATGAATGAAGATATGTTTTTAGGTTGCATTTTCCCTGGAACAGACCCTGACAGGAGGATTTGAATGCAAATGTGTACTGGGGAAGTGATCCCTGGAAGAACATGTAGGAGAGTGGGGAAATGAGGCAGCCAATATGGCTGCATTGCTGGACTCAGTCCTGCTGGAGTCTCTGGGAGACAGTAGAGAACATGACTCAACTGTCTCCATTCCCCAAAGAACAAGGGAGTTGGGAGCATTGAATCACCAATTCCTGTCATGGTTAAGGACTGCTGGGGAGGGAGGTGCATGTCGATTCCAAGTGCCTCCAGTGTGTCTCACGTGCAGGCTCCTATCTCCAGAGATAGCCTTCAGGCAAAGAATCGCAGATGCTAGCCGTTGGAAACCTAAGAGTTGGCCTATGTGGGGAAGGTGAGTGTCAAGACTGGGCAGGGCACCAACAGTACCTGCTATAGATATGATATGGAGATGATGATGGATAGATAGATAGACAGGTAGATAGATAGGCAGATAGATAGATAGGAAGCAAGCAGATAACATACATGCCCACAAATACAGACACTGGTACAGATAAGAATATGAGAACAAGAACTGCAGAAGGCAAGGCAAAGGTGTACTGAAGGACTTGAAGTGAGAACAAATGCTTCTAGAATCAGCCAGAATACTGTTTTTTTTATAGCAAAGGAAAATCACAAAAGAAAGTTTAAGTGCGACTGTCCTTTAAATAAATTTGTTCCCAGCCCCTGGGTTATTTCTTTGCAATGATTTCTTAAATTGTGTCATTTTTTCTATTAAAAAATAAATTGCATGGTAGAAACTTAGAGAATTAAAGAAAGAAAATAAGCTATAGTCACATCAGCCAAATATTAACATTACAGATATTTTGATTTTACCTTCTAGTGATTCTCACGCAAGTAAATTTGTTCTTAACAGAGTTAGGATCATCTTTCATTTATATCTTTTTTTTCTCTGCTTTTTTTATTTAGCAATATGACTTAAGCAAGGATTTCCACTTGATCCGAGCTAAGGAATCACCTGCTCACGGAGTTGGGCAAAGTTCCCAATCCCCATGGACCTGAATCCAGGAAACTTCTGGGTTCCCATCTGAGGTTCACATATACAGCGAATTCCAATATACAGCAGCATAGCTGATAGGGCAGGTTACGGAGAGGCACAATAGATGACCTGAAAGAGAAAACAAAGGCATGAGGAAGGCAAATGGAACCTGGGCAAGAATCAGCCACAGGGCTGGAGCAGACAGGGGCAGTGATTATGCCCATCAGAACCTAGCGCACTTGGCAATGGAAAGGGCTCTGTGGCTCAATGGTAAGAATGGATCTCTAGGGGCTAACGAGTCTTCCAGCCCCCTCCCCCAACCCCTACATATAAGAGTTAGAAGAAGCCACAAGAAGGGGCAGGGATCTCCTTGTAAGCCAGCAGGAAAGATAAGTGATGGAGATCATGAGGGTCAGAGCCCCAGTTTTGGGACAGCCGAGCAGAGGGCTGGCCAGCCTGTGGCAGTTTAGTGAAACGGTACAAGGGACATCAGTAACAAATCAGGAGCAGGCAGTACTGAGCTTTTAGCAACAGCAAGGAAGAGAGCCTCAAAAGATGTTAGAGGTCAAAGCTGGGGCAGGGCCACTATGTGGGCAGTCCGACCCAGGAAAAGATGTGGATAAATGGCTGTGGAGAGGTGCAGGGAACAGCAACAGGGGCGAGTAAAGTAACTGCAGGCAGCAGCCAAAACAGATGACAAAGCAGCAGCTGAAACAGAGGAAGGCAGAGGTGCAGGCAGTGCACAAATTAGAGTCAATGCTCTCCCTTCAACGACCCAACAGAATTTAGAAATGCCATGGTATTTGCCATGTAGCAGGCAGGGATTTAGGATAAATCATTAAAGTGACCTACTTAGTATTCACAAGCAGCTCATAAAACATTTCTTACTGACATTGACAAAGATACTCTATAGACTTTATTATATGTGCACCTTGCAATTTATTTAACCATTCTCCTATTAGATACTTAGATTGTTTATAACTTGTTGAGCCCTGCAAATAATACAAGGAATTATTTCACACCAAAGACTTTTTCTATATATAATATTCCTTTAGGCTGGTTTCCAATAATGTATTATCAGTTATTTGATTATAATTATTATTTCTTCCCTCCCAAACAATATGCATTTTACATCACATTTAACTTTGTAACATCCTTTGAGGTAGGGTGTATTCTCATTTTGTAAATGAGAAAACTACAGCTCAAAAAAGATGAAGTAACTTGCTTAAAATTGCAAAGCTAGTGGGATATCCATAGAGATGGCAGTACATTTCCTGGGTTCCAAAGCTCACACTCTGAACCACCATACTATGCTGAAAACACTACACCGAAAACTGTTTTGAAAATTCTTGATACAAGTAAGCACACTTAGTTTGAATAGCAAAATGATGGAAAACTTATATTGCTTACTCTAAAGTTGGGAACTGGGTGTGAATTATCTCCCAAAGGGCTTCATGTTTCCTTGGAGCTGGGGAATTTTGCTCAACTCCACCAGCAGAATTACCACACATTGACTTACAATGGAAATCTACCAACAGAAAAAAGATCTAACTCAAAACTGCTGTCTAATTATAGTAACTTATAAAGGTATTAGAAAAATACTTAAAGTAAAAAAGTATAATAATTATTGTATTCTATGGTTCTGCAAGTTAATAAATGATATGCCATTCTAATTTCAAGTAAATGTACTGGGAATTTTTTAAAGGGTCACTCTGTTTTTCAGATAGGTAATTATTATTTCCAGAATGTTTACTAAGAGAATTTAGAGTAAAAAAAAAAGAGAGGGAATTTAGAGTAAAAAAAAAAAAAAAATTTCATGAGATTTGAAGATAATTAGCTAAATTTCAAATAGGTGCCACGTGACAATTATAAGACTGAGATCAACATTGTCCAGATATCACTGAAGCTTCAACGTACTAGCTACCTTCTTTAAATAAATTCAGCTTAACAGCGTTAAAGCATCTAAATGTTTCTTTCACTGAAGGGGTACATCTGGTTTAGGGGAAGATTGCAATATATTTGAAAGAACCCCAGATTGGAAATCTTTAGCTATATATACCCCAAATTAGCTGTTTCCTTGTGGTTAAATCACTTAACTCCTTTAAGCCTCAGCAGTTTTAATCTCTAAAATGATGAGTTTGGATTATATAAAATAATAATACATGTATTAAAGACTTATTATGTGTCCCTATGTCCCCAGCATTGTATCCTTGACATTGTTTAATCCATATACCTGTGTGAAGTAGGTGTGACGTCTGTATTAATCAGGATATGCTACACTATGCTACAGTATCAGGAAAGAAGGAAGGGAGGGAGGGAGGGAGGAAAGGAGGAAGTGAGGGGGAGAGGAGGGAGAAAAGAGAGAGGAAAGGAGAAGGGAAGAATGGGAGGGAGGACTGAAATCTCAGTGCCTCAATAAAACAGCATTTACTTCATGTTCACGTAAAATCACATGCAGGATGGGCCACCCTCCTTCATCCTGGTAGCAACTCTAGCTGGAACATGGTCTCTAAGTTACTGCAGTAAAGGAAATGCCGGAGCTGGAGGTTCGTCCCCCGAAATCTAACTGCAAGGGAGGCTGGAAAATGCGTTCATCCTAATGCCTGAGGCCAATGGTGAACAGGTTTCATCGTCTGTGCCACAGTCATTATCCTCAATCTACAGGTAAGCAAACTGGGGCTTAGATATACTAAGAAGCTTGCCTAGAGACACAAGGCGAATAAGTGATAATGACTAAATTCACAGGCTCGCCAGAATCCAGGGCCTCTCACTGTTGTGGCCTCTCCCGTTGCGGAGCACAGGCTCCAGACGCGCAGGCTCAGCGGCCATGGCTCACGGGCCCAGCCGCTCCGCGGCATGTGGGATCTTCCCCGACCGGGGCACGAACCCGTGTCCCCTGCATCGGCAGGTGGACTCCCAACTACTGCGCCACCAGGGTAGCCCAGTGCAGATTCTTTTGTTATCCTTTTTCAGGTTTTCACTACAATGCATGATCTGCTTTCATGTAGCCACATAGACTAACACGTGGCAGAAATTTTTAGCACAGATTTCCATGAACAATCCTTACCATTTATCAAAACCCAGTCTGATGGTGAAGAGTGCCTCCAGGACCTCAGGGAATGTTCTGCCACCTCAAGTAACTAGATGTGACTTAAAATAACCTTCATCCTTCTGTAATGGGATACTTAATTTACCATAAGCAGTGGTGAGGCAAGGGTAGCATTTTTAAGTGGTTGAGAACATCATTAAACTTCCTTTTTTATAATTTTTAACTAAATGAAAATTAACTCCTCTTCTTACTGCCTTTTGTTAAATAACTGGTTAAAACATTATGGGATGAGAAGATGTGAAATTCATACATTTACAAAATTATTGTAGAACCCTAGTGATAGAATAAAATACATTTCTAGGAGAGAGGACTTTTAATCAGTGAGCAGTTTCTGCTCACTCAGGCTGGTAATATCTGACTTGACAAAATACAATCTATTTCTCCTGTAGAAGTAGGTATCATTTATTCCTTGATTAGATATGTTTTATTTCTACTTAGCGGAGACAGTGGCTGCAGCCTCCCCAGCAAAAGACAGCCTCAGAGGCACAGTATCTGAGACTCAGAGAGATGGAAGCTATAAAGGGCCTCTGACCTTTGACCCGCATTCACAAGGCACCTAGTGAGCCCTGTGGGTTGACATGACTGTTCCCAAGATACAAAGAAGGTGTAATTTATGGCATTATTTACACTCACTTTTCTGATCAGGGTCTCTGCTGCACAGATTTTCAGAGAATTCCTTCTCATTCTAATAGGTAGCAAAATACTACTCAAATGGTGTATTGTTTCAGCCTGTTCTACCTACACAAAGACTCTAGATCCTCATTGCTTCTTGGTTGCCATGACTCTCCAGGTTTGATTCTCCTGATCTGAGTTCTGAAACCCCAGAGACGGTAGATACTATTCACCTTCCCTTTCACGTTCCACCATTCTAAATTTGCCTAAATACAAAGGCTACGCTAAAGGGAAAAAGTGCACTCATGAAAGATTTAGTTTTCCCTGATTATCATCTCTCTTGTTTACCATTTCTGTTGGAATAAGCAGATAAAATTGAATGACAAATTTCATTTTTGTCTGGTGCCTGTGTATGAAAAATAATAATACTGCAGGTCATTATGTATAATGTATAAAGCAGGTTTCACTTCAAATCAAAAGTATCTATATTCCTCTTCCTTACAACCAACGTGAACGGGTTTTAATTTTATGTCCAAAAATGTTTATCAAAAGCTTAACAAACACCATCTTCGTATACTTAAAATTTAAAAAACAAAAACGAAAACATTCTTTTCAAGCTGATTCTCTTTAAGCTACTGTCTAGAAACGGTCCAGAACCACTGCTGAATATTTTTTGAAAACTTCACCTCCACTGCCAAAGTGAAAGGAAGGAGAGGAAAATCTTTTTCACATTTTGGAAATCATAGGATCCCTCAAGACACTGGAAATTCAGCCTAAAATATCAGTGAATTTAATTCCTTATCAAATGCCATTTTCTTTATATTAAAAATAAAGTTAGAAAAGTTATTTATGAGTATACCACTGCTCGATTTGACCATATAGCTGCTCAGAGAGTTGCTGCAGTTTCTTTCAAAGATTTTAAATAAAATGTCAATACTTTGTTGTGTCACCTGGCCAAAGGCAGGATTGAGGTTCTTTTCTTTCTTGAATTCTTTATGGTATAAAGGAGTATCACAGTATTTTACACATTTAGTAGTTTGTTGCTGAGAATCAGGGGTCAGGATGAGAACCTCACAATCTAATGATGTTCAAGTGTGCTTCTTCCAATGGAAGTAAACCCACATTGCTGGAAACACAAAAAATCAGCATCGTAGGGATATTTCAAGCCTCCAGGTTTTAGGTAAATCAGTTAACAATAACAAATGTTACTCTAAGGCAGTGGTCCTGAACATGGGCTGCACTTTAGAAGCACCCAGAGAGCTTAAAAATAAATAAAACATACCTGGGCCTCATGTCCCAGTGTTTCTACTGTGCATCCAGGCTTGAGAATCATTGTCTTAAGTGTACAAGTATAGACACTGGATTAAAAAAAGAAAACAAAAAAGCAATCCTCAAGAGTTGTAGAAAAGTCTATTTAAAAAAATCCTGCTCCTGCCTATAACCCTGTCTCACATTTTGTATAACAAACCGATAGCTCAGCCCTTGTGGCTCAGCAGGCCCCCATAGAATCCTCTGCATGAAGAAAAGCTACATTAAACACTAAACAACAATTCTTAAGGAAAGGAAGAGCTTTCTTCTCTCATCTTCATTAACTCCTCATCTTCCAACTGGAACCAGCATCCTCCAATATGAAAGAGCCAGATTTAGACTGAATACCAAATGAGGAGGGTGGGAATCTGAGAGGCGATTTTGGAAGACGAACCCTATGTGCCCCCAACAACAACAAAATCACCAGCTTTATTCTTTATATTTCCCTTTATACATATATTTATATTCCCTTTATATTTCCCTGCAGACGTGGATAATCTGTGTTCCATCAGCCTCCCTAAGGTTCCTGTATTATCTGTGAAGAATCCCAATTTGTGATTCATTAAGGAGCTGGTTACAAAGAACTGAAAGCCAGGCATTGTGCTCGGTGCTAAGAATTCACAGGAAATTAAAAAGCCAGACACGTATACAAAATGTCCAGGAACACAAGAGTGGGAGTGACCAGTTCTGGGGCAGTTCGGAGTCTTCCCTCTGCTCAGCAGGCATGGCCACCTCTGCCTGGGTCTGCTCCATTGTCACCCACCAGGCTGTCCGGAGGGAAGAGAGCTGTGCGGCAAGAGGCACTGCAGTCAGGCCATAATTAAGCCATATAATCAATCAACAAATAACAAATGTTGAATTGCAAAGGGAGATTGTCATCAATAGTTTCTTCATATTCTATAACCATTAGTAATAGAAAAAATGCAGAGGAGATTATCACCTTAGGTGACATTTAATGTTTCTGACCTATGATTTGTGAAATTTTATCACTATTTTGAAAGAAGATATATAGCTAGGATCATGGCTTATGGATGTTTTGCTGTGTGTGTGTGTGTGTAATAAAAATTGTCCTAGGTACTCCTGAGGCTACAAAGATGAAAAAGAAAGAAGCCCACAGCATCGGGAACTATAATTGACACATTACATAAATGATGTCATTCAATTTATTATTACTTATTTTATTTATTATTTATTATCTCATTTGACTTAATCCTTCACAACAACCTCATGAGTTTTTATATTACTTTTTCTTGATTTGTAACCAGATATTACCCATAGGCCCATTCTCTTTTGTATACCAGGATTACCTCACCCTCAAATTTGTGTATAAAAGCAGAATATCAAGAGTATTTTATGTTCAAATAATTTTGGAAACTCCTAGTTAAATAAAGATCCCTCTTTACCGTAGAACATCTTAGCACTTTTATATCCAGCATTCCCTGGAACTCTCTAAGACAGTGAGTGATATTTACACAATGTGGGCTCAACTGGTTCAACCACAGAAACTCTTGTTAACATGACTTCTTTTGGCAACGCTATCTAGGGAGAAACCTTTTGTGTATACTGCTTTATACTGTCTGCCCTCAGAAGCTACAGTCTCCAAAGAGTGTTGAGTGAAGGCACAAATACCCATCTTTTTTTGTTTTTTTTGTTTGTTTGTTTGTTTTTTGCGGTACGCGGGCCTCTCACTGTTGTGGCCTCTCCCGTTGCGGAGCACAGGCTCCGGACGCGTAGGCTCAGCGGCCATGGCTCACGGGCTCAGCCGCTCCGCTGCATGTGGGATCTTCCCGGACCGGGGCACGAACCTGTGTCCCCTGCATCGGCAGACGGACTCTCAACCACTGCACCACCAGGGAAGCCCACAAATACCCATCTTAAAGGCAGAATGTGATCAGTGCTCTCAGAGAGGTAGAGATAGAAGCCAGGGCAGTTCAAAGTAAAAAGAAAAATACCTCCAACTGCTAGAACAGGCTGCCCAGGAAATGTGACATTTGGTCTTTATCAACAGTGGCATCAATTTCCTACCAAGATCCCACTCTCTTCTGGATACCGAAACCCAGTGATTAGCAATGTTAGCTGCAATTTGGAATCCCTGGGAGGCTTTAACAAACGCTAATCTCTGGGTTTTACTCCCAGAGAGTCTGATTTATCTGATATGGGGTGTGGTCTAGACATCAGGATTTTTAAATCTGTCCAAGTGATATAATGAGCAGTCAAGGCTGAGACCTTGGCATAGTCTATGACTTGGCTTATCCAGAATAAAAAACGGATGCTTTCTCTGCAAAAATTCTCATGCCATACCTCTCAGCTGTTCCCACAGTCAAAAACCACAATCCAGGTATAGGTTTGAACCTTATTTATATCTGGGCCAGTATCACGGATGCTTCCAGATTTGCCTCCTTCTTCTTTCAGATTTTCTCCCTTGAGGTATGCCTATCATTTAAAATGAAGCCTATGGAATCATACCAGTATCAGGATAATAGAGTTGTTAAGAGCACAGGCTCAGTGTCAGACTGCCAGAATTCAAATATATTTACTAGGTTTCTAAACTTAGGTAAGATACCTAAGACTTTTTAAGCCTCAGTTTGTAAAACAATGTTAATAATAATACCAACCCTTATAGGATTGTTCAGAGGATTTTAACGAGTTAACCCTGGAAACACCCTGTGCAGTGCCCGGCACATTTTTTTTTTTTTGCGGTATGAGGGCCTCTCACTGTTGTGGCCTCTCCCGTTGCGGAGCACAGGCTCCGGACACGCAGGCTCAGCGGCCATGGCTCACGGGACCAGCCACTCTGCAGCATGTGGGATCTTCCCAGACTGGGGCACGAGCCCGTGTACCCTGCATCGGCAGGCAGACTCTCAACCACTGCACCACCAGGGAAGCCCCCGGCACGTATTTGATATTCATTAAATGTTAGCTACCTTCCTCCTCCGCTCCTTCTCCTCCTCCTCGCTCTTCTTCTTCATCATCATCATTATCGTCTTCATCATTTTATTACATTTCGATTAACTCACACAATAGCCCAGAAGTTAGAGGAAGCTTGTTAAGACCCTGTTAGGCGCTGGAAGTTTCTTAGGGATGCAGAATCTCAGGCTCTACCCCAGATCTGCATTTTCAAGGTGAATTATATGCACATTTAAGTTGGAGAGGCACTGCTTCAGTTCAGTGATTCTCAGCTTTGCTCAGATCAGAATCACCTGGAAAGAGCTTTTAAAAAATTGATCCCAGACAATAAAATCAGAATTGTGGGGATGCGACCCAGGCATCAGGATTTTTAGAGTGTCACAGGCAATTCCAGAGTGCAGCTAAAGTCGAAAAAACTGTGATTTAGGTCTAGAGATTACCAATAACCTCCAAGCTGCTTACTCTAGGCCAGCCTCACTTTTTCTCTCCCTCTCTCTTCTTGTATCCCTCTCTCTTTCTCCCTCCCCCTCTTCTTACTGCAGCCAGATTCTATTTTCCTTTCCAAATTTATATGCTTATTCTTCCCTCAAACTTGCTTATGTTCAGATTCTGAACACTAACTTGAGCATTGATAACTCTCTCATTAGAAAGAGGCTAAACTGGTATTCCAAACTCAACCCTTCGTCGCTTCCTAGATACGCTCCCATACCTGTGATCTCCTTAATTCCACATACAGCCTGATCCACACCACCTTCATTTTATGTCCTTTACACTCACATCTGCTAAAATGAAGGGTCTTTTAATTCCTAGTAGGTGAACATTTCTGCACATAAAAAAATAAAAACTTTTTTGAAAAAATGTTTGTCTAAAACATTACCTAGAAGATGGATTGTGATTCCTTATTTTTATAGCTTTCAGACTTCTTTTACTTTCACGAGCACATGTGAATCTTACAACAGCCCTTTAAAGTATTCTAAACCCCATTTTGCCCTTATATGTAGTGCGGAGGAGTTAAATTACTTGAGGGAAGAGACCTGCAAATAATAGAAAAACAAAACGAACAAATAAGAAGTAGGGAACTGCACCACTTACCTCTTAAGAGCTTTGAATTAAATGACAAAGCACCTCTGAAAAAGCAACAAAACATTTCCACTCAAACAACAATGTTCATGGCATTTTTCATTTCATTCATTATATTATTTCTTTAGCTCCAGAATTTCTGTATACTTAAAATTTACTAAGAGGGTAGATCTTAATATCCTCACCACACAAAACAAAAACAACAACAAAGGTAATTATGGGAGGTGGCATATATGTTAATTACCATGATTGTGGGGATCATTTCACAATGCATATATGTATCAAAACATGAAGTCATACATCTTAAATATATACAATTTTTATTTATCAAAAAATTAAATGTAGAACGTGTCTATATTCATTTTCAGTAAAACTAAAATTTTATGGTCACATACCCATATATGTACATGCTATTTGCATAAAATGACAGCTGCCCTGGAACACAGAATTGGAGTTATTTATTTTGACCTTTCCTCTTTAAAGAAAAATTGACTATCAAAAATGGAGGGATAGACTAGAAGTTTCTCATCAGTCTGTCATGCTTTAAATAAAGACTATTCTTAATACTTTTAGAAATGCTCTTAACTTTGTGAATGTCATTTTGAACACAACTCAAATCCAGCTTTTTAAGACATATGCACAAAACACATAGCAGTTACTTCAAGCATTTTATTGCAGCCAAATGAGAGTTTTAATGAAAGGAAAGGCCCAGAGCCTTTAGTTAGAAATTATCTCAGTCACCCTTTATATCAATAGTATCTCATCTGTTTCTCTATTCTTGCGCAGCTTGTTCGAGAACAATATGGGTGTGTTTGTCCCAACCAACAGACTAAGATATCAGGAGAGCAGGTGATATGTCTAACACTTCTCTATATCAGAGCAAAGCCTTGTTCAGTGCCTTGTATATTACATATGCACATATTAAATGCTGAATACTTTTAACTAACTTGAAAATACATTTAAATGATTGTACAGATTTGTTGTCTCTATCCCAATGCCTAGAATAGTGCTTGGCATCAAGTGGGCATTCAATCATTATTAATGAATGAATAAACATTTGCTAAGTGAATAAATAAATGATTTTTTTTTTTAAAGTAACTGTGCTGGGCTTCCCTGGTGACGCAGTGGTTGAGAGTCCGCCTGCCGATGCAGGGGACGCGGGTTCGTGCCCCGGTCCGGGAAGACCCCACATGCCGCAGAGCGGCTGGGCCCGTGAGCCATGGCCGCTGAGCCTGCGCGTCCGGAGCCTGTGCTCCGCAACGGGAGAGGCCACAACAGTGAGAGGCCCGCGTACCGCAAAACAAAACAAAACAAAACAAAACAAAAAAAGTAACTGTGCTTACCAAAGAACCTAATTTATTTAGCAAGTTCTTGGGAATTGAAGGAATTAAGGTTTGCAAAGTGAAAGAGGAGCCATGAATAAGTGAATAAGTTTTAGTCTTGTTATCCTGGATATTTTCTTGGAGTTTCTTGCTGTATCTCAACTACCCAAGTTTGATATCTATTGGACAAGGAATTTTCAGGCCTTCAAGTCCCCCTATGACAATGATCAATAATGAATGCTTTTCAGCTGGTAGTACCCGAAATTTCCAAAGCTTTACGTTTATTCATGAGCAACTTCCTGCAGTATGAAGTATCATGGAGCATTTTGTAAATGCTAAGCATTTGAGTTTGCATCTAGCAGAGCCAGGGCCTTTAATAAATCCAAAAAATATTTTTTGTTGAAATAACATTCTTAAAATACCATTTAGTTTTTGCATAAGCAGCTAACATACCTGAATCTCATTGAGTCTTAGCCAGTTTTCAGGAATTATGTGGGGCGGGGCGGGGGGGGGAGTGGATAGAGGAACAAATTAAATGACACTATGAAGAAGCAAACAGATACATCCACACTGTGAGACAGGAAATTGACTTAGTTACTTTAACAAATTAAGGGCATGAAAACCAGAAAGACAGAAGCTATTGCTTTAGGTTAAGAGGTCTTAATGGATTTAATGTTACTTACGTCATTAAACTGAAAGAAATATGTAAACTTTTTAAAAGAGTTTTTAAAAGATAAATGAAGACATTTGAAAATGGCCTGGATAGTGCATGATTTCAAAAGTTATTGTTGACTTCTGTCCAGCTCTGCATACAAGGAACTTGGAAGTTGTCGATCCACCCTAACAACAAGTAAAACAAGTAAAAAGTTGACAGACTGAAAAATCAACAACTCTTCTGAGATCCATACGAAAGATAAGGCCACAGGTCAAGCCACAGTCCTCAAGATAGGAGAAGAAACTGGACAGGCAAATACAGAGAATAACAATTTACCAGAGCAGAGACTCATGAGTGGAAACTACTCTGGGAACCAGTGCTTGGGCAGAAAAACTTGAATGTATTTGATCAATTGCTGGAGACTCTGTGTGGACAAGTCTGATAGTTAAAAGCTCCAATGAGACCCAATCATAGTGAAGTCTGTCCCCGTCCCCTGCCAGTTTTGTAAGATTTAATTCCAGGAGCTCATGCTTCCATTAGAGGGAGGAGAAAAGCAAGAACTTTGAAATATGCCAGAGCATTCTGTTCTTAAGAAGACTCACCTCAGAAGAAACTAGTTAAACAGAGCCTAAACTGCCGGGGTATTTTCAGAACTTAACTGATGGGGAAAGTGAAATAACTAACCATCCCAGCCTAACTATCCCCTTCTACCTAAGAGGGGGGGGAGTGTGGTGGTGAAAAATATGAAAAATACTAGTGAAAATCACAGTCCAGAAGCATAGTCTCACTAAAAGACTGAGACAAAATCACAGGACTATAGAATGCTTCCCCTCCCCCAACACCTCACCACTGCATAGCTAAAGTCCTATTTACAGCAGTTTTTTTTAACCCTGTATATCATGTCCAGCTATCAAGAAAAATTTACAAGGCATATAAAAAGGCAAAAGATCACAATTTGAAGAGACAGAGCAAGCATCAGAACCAAATATCGCAGAGAAATTGGAATTATCAGAGTGGGGTTTTAATGTAACTATGATTAATATACTAGGCACTCTAATGGATAAAGTAGACAGCATGTAAGAACAATTGGACAATATAAGCAGAGAGATGTAAATCTTAAGAACCAAAACACTAGAGATGCTCGAGATCCAAAACACTGTAATAGACATGAAACATCCTTTTGATGAACTTAATAGTAGTCTGGACACAGCTGAAGAAAATGTCTCTGAGCTTGAGGATATCTCCATAGAAACCTTCAAAACTGAAAAGTGAAGAGAACAAAACAGAACAGAATATCCAAGGACTGTGAGACAACTACAAAAGATGTGAGTTGCATAATGTGAATACCAGAATGAGAAGAAAAAGAGTAACAAATAGAAGAAATATTTGAGACAATAATGGCTGACAACTGCCCCAAATTAATGTCAGACACAAAACCACAAATCTGGGATCCAGGAAGGTCACAGAAAACCAGGATACATACCAAAAAAGCAGGATACATACCAAAAAAAACCCCAAACAAACAAAAAAATTAAAAAACCAAACCAAAACAAAACAAAAACTACACACTACACCTAAGCATATCATTTTAAATTATAGAAAACCAAAGATAACTTTAACACTCCTGAAAGAAGACAGAGGGAAAAAATATCTTACCTATAGAGAAACAAAGATAAGAATTAAATACAACTTCTCTTCAGATACTCTGCAAATAATAACAGAGTGAAATATTTAAAGTGTTGGGAGTTTGTTGCTAGTAAACCTGCCTTGCAAGAACTGTTAAAAGAAGTCCTTTAGAAAAAATGAAAAGAACATAGGTCATAAACTTAGATCTACATAAGGAAAGGAAGATCATCAAAGAACGATTATGTAAAGGTAAAATAAAAACTTTTATTTTTGTTATTCTTAATTGACCTAACAGATAACAGACTGTTCAAAATAATAAAAGCAGCAATGTATTCTATCATATATATGTTATATATATGATATATGTATCATATATATAAGTATGCTTATATATAAATGAAATAAATGACAGCCACAATACAAGGGACAAGAGGGAAGAATTAGGATTATTTAGTTTTTATAAGTTACACTATGTGTGAAGTGATACAGTTTTATTTGGAAATGGACTTGGATTAGTTGTAAAAGCATATTGCAAACTCTTGGGCAACCACTAAAAAATGTTTTAAAAAAGAAGTGCTTGGGGCTTCCCTGGTGGCGCAGTGGTTGAGAGTCCGCCTGCTGATGCAGGGGACACGGGTTCGTGCCCCGGTCCGGGAGGATCCCACATGCCGCGGAGTGGCTGGGTCCATGAGCCATGGCCGCTGAGCCTGCACATCCGGAGCCTGTGCTCTGCAATGGGAGAGGCCACAACAGTGAGAGGCCCGCGTACCGCAAAAAAAAAAAAAAAAAAAAAAAAAAAAGAAGTGCATCTGATATTCTAGGAAAGGAGATAAAATGGAATCATATAAAATACTCAAAAGACAAAAGGCAGAAAAAGAGTAGAGGACAAAAATAAAAGCAAAGAACAAGAGCAACAAATAGAAAACTGTAACAAATATGGTAGATATTAATCCAACTATATTAATAACCACTTTGAATGTCAGTCGTCTAAATGCACCAATTAAAAGAGAGATTGTCAGCATGGATCAAGAAACATGACCCAACTGTAACCGAAAGTGGGGTCTGGCTGCTTACCGCTCAAAAGCCAGTAAAGAGGCAAAGTTGGTGCAAAGGAAAGTTTGCTTTGCTTTGGATGCTGGCAACCAGTAGTACTACTCCTCCCACCACCCCAACAATCAGGGGGCAAGAGCTTTTACAGACCGAGGGAGGGGGCTACATACAGAAACAGCACAGTCAGCTCTGACAGTCATCTTGAAATTGGTCATCTTGATTGTTTTAAGTACATTTAATCTTCAGTTCCAGGGTTGGTTTGTTCCCATTTATTTAAGGCCAATTCTCGGAATTGTGGCAGCTTATGTGATGGCTACAGTCTGGTCATCATATAGTTAACTTCTTCCACCTGGCGGGGGTTTCAGTATTTACAAAACAGCTCACAGGATATGGCTCAGAATATTACCTATAGCTTAATCTCCAAAATATACAAGCAGCTCATGCAGCTCAATATCAAAAAAACAAACAACCCAATCCAAAAATGGGCAGAAGACCTGAATAGACATTTCTCCAAAGAAGATATACAGATTGCAGACAAACACATGAAAGGCTGTTCAGCATCACTTATTATTAGAGAAATGCAAATCAAAACTACAATGAGGTATCACCTCACACTGGTCAGAATGGCCATCACCAAAAAGTCTACAAACAATAAATGCTGGAGAGAATGTGGAGAAAAGGGAACCCTCTTGCACTGTTGGTGGGAATGTAAATTGATAAAGCCACTATGGAGAACAGTATGGAGGTTCCTTAAAAAACTAAAAATAGAACTACCATACGACCCAGCAATCCCACTACTGGGCATATGCCCTGAGAAAACCATAACTCAAAAAGAGTCATGTACCACAATGTTCATTGCAGCTCTATTTACAATAGCCAGGACACGGAAGCAACATAAATGTCCATCGACAGATGAATGGATAAAGAAGATGTGGCACATATATACAATGGAATATTACTCAGCCATAAAAAGAAATGAAATTGAGTTATTTGTAGCCAGGTGGATG
Source organism: Delphinapterus leucas (assembly GCF_059928025.1). Lineage (NCBI taxonomy): Eukaryota > Metazoa > Chordata > Mammalia > Artiodactyla > Monodontidae > Delphinapterus > Delphinapterus leucas. The sequence goes on from NC_143140.1 coordinate 77,850,877, forward strand.
GACCTAGAGACTGTCATACAGAGTGAAGTAAGTCAGAAAAAGAAAAACAAATACCGTATGCTAACACATATATATGGAATCTAAAAAAAAAAGGTTCTGAAGTACCTAGGGGCTCAGGACAGGAATAAAGATGCAGATGTAGAGAATGGACTTGAGGACATGGGGAGGGGGAAGGGTAAGCTGGGACGAAGTGAGAGAGTGGCATGGACATATATACACTACCAAATGTAAAATAGATAGCTAGTGGGAAGCAGCTGCATAGCACAGGGAGATCAGCTCGGTGCTTTGTGACCACCTAGAGGGGTGGGATAGGGAGGGTGGGAGGGGACGCAAGAGGGAGGAGATATGGGGATATATGTATATGTATAGCTGATTCACTTTGTTATACAGCAGAAACTAACACACCATTGTAAAGCAATTATACTCCAATAAAGATGTTAAAACAAAAAGAAAAAATATTATCTATAGCCCTTGAGAAGGAGCTAAAGGTCCTTGACTATGTTTAATGACTAAACTATTAATATTTGGTCTCCTTTGAATGTTTTCCTTTGTTTCTGCATTTTCTTACTTCTCTGATTAAACTTACCGTTTGGCTAAAGTTTGTCCACAGACAAAAGGCAGGCAGAGGACATGGAAGACAAGGACCATAGGATCCTGCTCCATTTCACAACTGTACGTTATCTATAAGAAACCTACTTTAAATATAAAGACACACGTAGATTAAAAGTAGATGGATGGAGAAAAATATACCACGCTTGAACAGTAACCAAAGGAAATCAGGAGTAGCTATATTAATTTCAGACAGAGCAGACCTCAAGGGCAGGAGAGTTGTCAGGGTTAAAAAAGGGCATTATATAATTGTAAGAAGGTCAGTTATCCAAGAACACATGACAATCTTTAATGTGGATGCACCTAACAACAGATCATCACACTACATGAAGAAAAAACTGATAAAACTTTAAAGAGAAACAGATGAATCCATTATCATAGTTGGAGACTTCAATACCCATCTATCAGAAATGGACAGATCCGGTAGGCAGAAAATCATTAAGAACTTAATGAATTCAACAACACCATCAATCAACTGGATATAATTGACATCTATAGACAACCTCATCCAACAAAAGCAGAATACACATTCTTTACCAGCTCACATAGAACATTCATCAAGATGGACCAAATTCTGAGCCATAAAGCATACCTTAAATTTTTTAAAAGAATAGAAACCATACAACTCCTGCTGTCAGACCACAATGGAATTAAACTAGAAATCAACAGAAAAATAACTGGGAAAATACCAAAACATATGGAAGTTAAACAACACATTTCTAAATAACACACAGGTCAAAGGAGAAATCTCAAGAGAAATTAAAAATATTTTGAACTATATGAAAATGAAAGCAACAAATTACCAAAGTGTGTGGGATGAAGAAAAACCGTCCTTAGAGGGAAATTTATAGCACTGAATGCATATATCAGAAAAGAAGAAAGATCCAAAATCCCCCTTAGGAAGCTAAAAATACGAAGAGCAAATAAATCCCAAAGTAAGCAGAAGAAAATAAATAATAAGAATTAGAGCAGAAATCAATGAAATAAAACAGAAAATCAACAGAGAAAATCAGCAAAACCAAAAGCTTGTTCTTTAAAAAGATCAATCAAATTGATAAGCCTCTACTCAGGCCAACTAAGAAAAAAAAAAAGAGAGAGGAAACAAATTACAAATATCATAAATAAAAGAGGGGACATCATTACAGATCACACGGAAATTAAAGACTAATAACAGAATTCTATGAACAACTCTATGCCCACAAACTCGGAAATTTAGGTGAAACGGACCAATTCCTTCAAAGGCACAATCTACCAAAACTCACACAGGAAGGAATAGATAACATACTCTCAGTGAAATCAGAATAGAGGGAAACTTTCTTAACTTGATTTTTAAAAAATCTACAAAAATTCTACAGCTCATATACTTAATAGTGGGAAACTTGAAGTTTTGCCACTAAAATCAGGTACAGGGCAAGGAGATCTTTTCTCATCAATCCTTTTCAACAATGTACTGGAAATCCTTGCTAATACAATATGGCAAGAACAGGAAATGAAAGGTATACAAATTGGTAAGGAAGATACAAAACTGTCTTTGCAGGTGAAGTGATCAGTGGTTTCTGGGTCACAGAGGAAGGATGAACAGGTGGAGCACAGAGGATTTTTCAGGAGAGTGGAAGTGCTCTGTGTCATAATATAATGATGGATATATGTCATTATACATTTGTCCAAACCCAAAGAATGTAAATATAACAACAAGAGTGAACACTAAGGTAAACTACGAGTTTTAGGTCATTATATGTTGATGTAGGTTGTAACAAATGTCCCAGTCTGGTGAGGATATTGGTAACGGGGGAGGCCGTGCATGGGTGGCGGCAGGGAGTATGTGGGAAATCTCTGTACTTTCATCTCAATTTTGCTGTGAACCTAAAACTGCTCTAAAAACTCAAATCTTAAGAAAAAGTTATTGTTAATTGTGTAAGGAGAGATAATGGTATTGTGAATACGAAAGTTAAAAATATCTGTATTAGAGATGTACATTGAAATACCGATGAAATGACATGATATTTAGAACATACATTTAAAATAATTCAAAAATAAAATAGAAAAAAGAAATGATAAGATGCAAGTACAGAAAATTCTGATAACTATTGAATATGAATGATGAGTAATGGGCGATTATTATACCACTCTCTATACTTCCATGTTACATTTTATCTAATGTTACATTTTTAACAACAAGATAATGGTACACAATAAAAACAGAGCCCAGAGCTACAGATCTCCCTGAAGGTTACCAATTTCATCCAGATCTATTTATCTTTTAAGAATTATTCCACATATCAATTATACTGATATATTACTATATATTCTACGTATGAGACCATGCCATCTACCCTGTTTTGTACTCTGCTTTTTCAGCTATCTTGGGAACTTGCTTAACATTACATATAGAGCTATATCATGCTTCTTAATGTCTGCCTATGATTTTATCTCACAATTTTAAGGAATGTTGTTTTATCCATTCATATGCATAATAGAGAAAATGACTTCGGGGTTAAAAAAAAATCAGTGGAAACATTTTATTCCCACTCTCTCATGGTACATGCCTGACCGAGACAGCAGAAAAGAGGGCTTTTAGCCAGAAGGGCATCACTAATGGGAAAGCTGGCACATTTTCATCCCTTCCTGGTCTTTGCTCACCCATACAGAACATCGAATGCCACATGTATATGGGTATGCCTGGGTATCTGATAAAACATGTTTTTTCTTCTAAAAATGAATGAAATAACATTACCCAGTAAGAAGATGGGAAAAATATTTTCAGAGGAGAAAATATGTTTTTTCTGAGGTGAAAAGGATATAACTCTAAATTAAAGATTAATTTAAAAGAATTTGTATTATTCAGAAAATTGTAGATACAAAATAACTTTCAGAATGAAATGCAAATTTTTCAGAGTTTTGAAGCCAAAATAAGAAAGATAAAGCTATTATTCTAGTTTAACTTCCTCTTTCCTTCTATGTTCTTCTAAGGTAACAATAATAATTGCTTAAATATTTTTGAATACTAAATTATGAAATATGAAACATTGTAATTGTTAAGATTATTTTCTAGAAAGAAGGCTAAACATTTAACTGTAAGGGCAATTTGTATTCTATAGTTTGAATATATTTACATTCAAATAGTTTGAATATATTTACATTCAATGAGGAAAATGATTAAATGACACCCAGGAATTCAACCAGAAATAATACATTATGAAAAATTTTGTTTTACTATTTCCTAGCAGACTGTTATATGGGGTAATAAAATTGACCTCACTATAAAGCAAAGAAAAGGAAATTTTACTTTTTCTATTAAGAGCCATATATAATGTTCCTTGTGATCCCATACCCACACACATAAAAATCAGAAAAAAATTCTATATATCTCGTATTTTTCTACTATTTACACAGCAATTTAACAAGAATTATGTGAAGTAGAAAAATATAAAAATTTAATATTTGTATAACTCTTAACCATTTTCTCTTCCCAATAAATCTCACTCCCCCAAAGAATAAAAAGTGCTTTGTGATCTTTATAGTGACATAATAATCACAGCTGAATCCATAATAGAATTTAACATTAGTATTGCCTTTTTAAAAATAATTTAAATACTTCCTGACTTGCTTCTGGAAGCCCTTGCCACTCCAGGGCACAGGTCCTTAGGGCATTATTTCTGTTTTTGTTTATTGTCTCTATCTGATTTTATTACTCAAACACCTAAAATAGAATAATGAAATTGTTTAGACAGGAGGCACCTCAAGATGTCCAAAATAAACTCTTTCGTCATGGTACTACTACTAATTACCATTTATTGAACAACTATTTAGTACCAGGCACTGTGCTGAGAACTTTTCCTATATTGCATCATTTAATGTGATAGATACACTGTAATTATCTCCAATTAATGGTAAGGAGAGAGTGGTTCATAAATGTTAATTATTTTGTTTAAGCTCACTGTAGGAACTAGTTAATTCTGTCTGCTCAGTATCCATTTGCATTTCTTCTCATACCTCAGTTTTCCTTTAGGGAACCTACATGTCATCTGTCATCCCTGCTCTCAGTCAATGTAATTGAATTGAGGCTGACTCTGACCCCTGCCTCCAGGGACAGAAATCTGCCCAAGGCTAGGCAAACTAGAAAGATTTATTGATTCAAGAGTTGACTCCTGTCCTAAATTGGACCGGTTGAGTAAATCCCAGGGCCCATGATGGTGCTTTGGGAAAAGAGGTGCCCTCATTCTGGGGAGGTTGCTGAACTAGTAAGGTGTAAACCTGGAGCTCATGGTGACCCTCTTGCCACAATACAGGGAAAAGTCAAAAGTAGTAAGACAAATTCCTAATGAGATGGATCATGCCTGAAGTCTGAGCTACTCCTGGATTTGGGGTTATATAGATGAACAAATTCTACCCTCAGAATGGGAGAAAATATTTGCAAATGAAGCAACAGATAAGGGATTAATCCCCAAAATATACAAACAGCTCATGCAGCTCAATACCAAAAAAACAAACAACTCAATCAAAAAATAGGCAGAACACCTAAACAGACATTTCTCCAAAGAAGATATACAGATGGCCAACAAACACATGAAAGGATGCTCAACATCACTAATCATTAGAGAGATGCAAATCAAAACTACAATGAGGTATCACTTCACACCGGTTAGAATGGCCATTATCAAAAATCTACAAACAATAAATGCTGGAGAGGATGTGGAGAAAAGGGAACCCTCTTGCACTGTTGGTGGGAATGTAAACTGATACAGCCACTATGGAGAATAGTATGGAGGTTCCTTAAGAAACTAAAAACAGAATTACCATATGATCTAGCAAACCCACTACTGGGCATATGCCCTGAGAAAACCATAATTCAAAAAGATACATGCACCCCAATGTTCACTGCAGCACTGTTTACAATAGCCAGATCATGGAAGCAACCTAAATGTCCATAGACAGATGAATGGATGAAGAAGATGTGGTACATATATACAATGGAATATTACTCAGCCATAAAAAGGCATGAAATTGGGTCATTTGTAGAGACATGGATGGACGTAGAGACTGTCATACAGAGTGAAGTAAGTCAGAAAGAGAAAAACAAACCTCGTACATTAACGCATATATGTGGAATCTAGAAAAAATGGTACAGATGAACCAGTTTACAAGGCAGAAATAGAGACACAGATGTAGAGAACAAACATATGGACACCAAGTGGGGGCAGTGAGTAGAACTGGGAGATTGGGGCTGACATATATACACTACTATGTATAAAATAGGTAACTAATGAGAACCTACTGTATAGCACTGGGAACTCTACTCAGTGCTCTATAGTGACCTAAATGGGAAGGAAATCCAAAAATGAGGGGATATATGTATACATATAGCTGATTCACTTCACTGTACAGCAGAAACTAACACAACATTTTAGAGCAACTATACCCCAATAAAAAATAATAATAAAAAATTAATGAACACATTTTTTTTTAAGTGTGTTTGTGTGGTTCTGTCTTTTGGAATTAGTGATGAATGATTCAATCACTAAGCTGATACACGGCAGAGCCAGAAATTAAACCCAGGTTTCCCATTCTAAACCCTTTACAACACAATACTGGGATTTGATTTAATCTGTCATTACCTCTGAAGAACTGGAACAAATTGGAATGTGATTTAGCCACAGAAGGTGACCTAGAATCAGACCTGAAGTCAAAGATTTATACGGAATTAATTTAGTAAGGACATGCCACCAAGGGAAACTAATAAGGGAAGGGGACGCCAGGGCAGAAAAGGAGAAGAAGCCAAGAAAGGGTGAAGTTTCTGGCAAAGCCCCAGCCTCAATCTGATTTCTGAGAGGCTCTGAAGTGTAAATTACACTGTGTTTTGTCCTACCTTGGGCAGGGGACTGGGCTTCTGGATTAGGTTCCAGTCAGCCACTGACAAATAGGTTACCCTGGGTGGAGGGAACACACATTCCCAGGTACTTCCCCTCTCTGCACATATTGGAGACAGAGCTCCAGGAACCCAAGGGCCATTCTCTGAAGGACTACTATAGGAAGTAAATCCGAATTAGAGGACTCTTTCCTGGTTCTCTGCAATGATCAGCTTCTCTGGAGTAGGATCCTAGTTAAGTCAAAACTACAGGAAGGTCTCAGTAAGGCAGTGTGAAATTGAGGTACGACTTGTTTCCTTGTCTTCTTATAACATTCCCTAATCCATGGACAGAAACTTCTCCAAGTCTATGACTTTCTCATATTTATTTTGGTGCCAGAGACCACTTCCTCATCCACAAAGCTGCAACCCCACCAAATATCCTTAACTTTACTCAGCATGAATTTTCTCACATTTACAGTGGGGAAAACAATAGAGCCCATAACAATAAATTGCATTAAAATTACATGATGAAATGCATTGTTACAAAACCTAGTACTGAGTTATTTGCATGTTGTAGAAAATACAGGCTGAATTGAGTCCTTGCAAAATTCCTATGTAGAAGCCCTAATCCCCAGCATCTCAGAATGTGACTTTACTTGGAGATAGAACTTTTAAAGAGGTAATTTAGTTAAAATGAAGCCCTTAAGGTGAGCCTTAATCGAATCCAACTGGTGTCCTTATAAGAGAGGAAATTTGGACACAAAAAAAGACACCAGAAATGCTGGTGCACAGAAGAAAGACCATGTGAGGACACAGTACAAAGGCAGCCATCTGCAAGCCAAGAAGAGAGACCTCAGAAGAAACCAAACCTGCCAACACCCTGATCTTGGACTTCTAGCTTCCAATAAGGTGAGAAAATAAATTTCTGTTGTTTAAGCCATCCAGTCTATGCTATTTTCTTATGGAAGCCCTGGCAAACTAATATACATGCATATAAAGACTGTCCCTTCCTTAGTTTCTCATTCCAGTAATCCATCATTCCTGTGTATGCATGAGTAGAAGGCGGTATCAGGAAAAAAAAGTGTGTCCTCCTCACAGTGTTTGGGCCTACCAAGTTGAGCATTTCAAAAACAAACCCTAGAAGAGAATGGAATAGGTTTTCCAGAAAGAAATATTAAATAGACTCATATTCCATATTCTTTGACACTGTAATATCAGCATGAAGGAAATTATTCTCAAGGCTACAGCCCAGAGATCACAGTAATGTAAGCATGAGGATCAGATGGAATAAAACCAGGGCCCAACAGGGAGGTCAGCTCGGTGACCACCTAGAGGGGTGGGATAGGGAGGGTGGGAGGGAGACGCCAAGGGAGGAGATATGGGGATATATGTATATGTATAGCTGATTCACTTTGTTATAAAGCAGAAACTAACACACCATTGTAAAGCAATTATACTCCAATAAAGATGTTAAAAAAAGAAACAAAAAAACCAGGGCCCAGAGTCCAAGTGCATTTATGTTTTCAGAGCCTTAGTAAATGATGGGATGGAGTAAAGGTGAGATCTCCCTTTGGTCTCTTGGGTCTAATTTTGGTTCACCAGCTCTACAAAAGCAACTCAGGAACACTAGGTACTTAATAGAAGCTAAACAATCTCTCCACATCTTGTCTATGATTCTGAAAAATGAATCTAGAAAATCAAAGCCATAAATCTCTTTATAGCTGCCTTCCAAAGGAAACAATTTCTGAAATGATTTTGATTGGAATAGTAAGTCCAACAAATAAATCCAGAGATGCAATAAAGCCTTTCAAGATGGAAATAAAAAATGAGTTAAAATACTAGAGCAGAAGAAGCAGAAATATACGCCCCTCTTTTTGAAATCCTACTCAATGTTCCTGCAGTGAAGAGAATGCCTGGTAGTATACAAAAAGCCTCTTTATATACATGATCCCATTTGAACCTCACAGTAACACAGGATAAATTGAAAAAATAACTTAAGATCAGAGAACTCACCAAGTATTTTGCCTGAGATCAAAACAAAAAGTGAAGAGGAAAAAAATCAATTTTATAGAATTTCTTATATTTAGGAATTTGATGCAACATTTAGAAAGATAACGGTAAATTAGGTTCAGGTCAATAAAGAAGACTTGATTTAATGCACTCTTCTATCAAAAATATTGTCATTGTTCAATGGAACTTTAAGTTATATTCTTCATAATTCATGGACAATAATTAAATACAAGAAGCCAAAAGCAGGAATGGAATCAGGTTTCCTAAATATTGGTCACTGTATATAATATTCCAAGATAAAGAGCTGGAGCCAGTGTTTCAGATCCACAAGTGATCTAGTTTTGTACTCTCTTAGGAGACATAGAAAGATAAGTTCTCCCAGCAGTTCTTTCTTGCCATCGTTCAGCCAGGAAAATCCAGCTATCTACACGTAGATGAGGGTCTATGTGAGTTGGAGACTAGTGAGGAGACAGAAGCCATATCAACTGTGAGGTCTTTGGCTGTGTCAACTTGGCTGGGCTACAATCACCAGTTATTCAATCAAATACTAACCTAGGTGTGGCTGTGAATATATTTTGGAGATGTGATTAAAGTCTATAATCAGTTGACTTTGAGTAACAGAGAATAAATCTGGGTAGACCTGTTTCAATATGTTGAAAGGCTTTAAGAGCAGAGCTGAGGCTTCCTTGGCAAAGAAGAAATCCTGCCTGTGGATAGCACTTTCAGCCCATGGACAAGTGTTCCTGCCTGCCATTCCTGACAACATGCCCTGTGGATTTCAAATTTGCCCAGTCAGCATGCACCAATTCCTTGTTTTATATATATATAGTATCTCCTACTATTTCTTTTTTGGTTGAACCTTGAGTCATATACCAGTTATTTAAACAGTAAAAAGTTAAAACAGATAATTAACTAGGTTAAAAGTTATTAACTAGGAAACTGAAAGGGTAAAAAGAGAACTCTGAAATATGAACTTGCAAACGAAGGAAGCAGTTACCACCTCTAGTGCTCAGGGCACAAAGGACAGAGAGATGCTGGAATTATGACACTTTAGCAACTTAGAGGAGAGAGTTTGTGGCCTGGCTCTGAGGAGGTGAGGCTACCTGACGTGCTTGTGTCTTTGAGTAGACACGGTAAGGCGGGTCCGGAGAATGGAGGAAAACTACACTGGTACAGCTGCTCCTTTAGGACGGCACTGCTAGTGGCAGAATGAACAATCAAGGTGAGGGTGATGCTCAGGGGAAGCACCTGCAGACAAGTAGGAAGCAAGCGGGAAGGGTGCGTCTGTACTTTCTCCTGCAGCTTTCCAGGCTCATTCAAGTGCCTTCTATCGTTGGAAACTAACAAGGATTGAGTTGGCAAAGCAAATTTGTGGTTTGCAGCTAATGCAAACTTTCAGAAAGATAAAGATGAATTAGATTCAGGTTGTTTACAGTCCTATCAATCAAGAAGACCTGATTTAATACACTGCTCTGTCCCAGAGGGAGGTCTGGCACTGAGAGAAAATGGCTTAATAACTGGAACAGGGTTTTCATATTGCTCAGAATATATACATATATGAAAAGATGTATTCTCCCAAAGAAGAACTAAAAAAGCATATGGGTGGGCATACCTGTAGCATACCACTTTTTAAGTCTTCTATTCTATCAAATACAGCTAAATCGAAATTAACTTGTTGAGAAGGGGAATATTCCCCCCCTACTCTTCTTGAGTTCTTGTGACTGGAAATAAAATCAACACAAGACATTAACAGGAGAAAAAGAAACAAATTTTAATTCATACACACAGAGGCCTCATAGAAATGGGACCTAAAAAGCAGCCAAAGGAGTCAGCTTTTATACTTTTTAGACAAAGAAACAGTACATTTGTAAGAAATTGACAGGATAAAGAAACATAGGCTTTGGGTGCTTAACTAGTGAAAAAACTGAACAGAGTTTGGGCTTGGGGTAGTAAATTAAAGAAGTAGTAAGTTTTAATTCTAAATCTTCTTCACCCCAAATTCCCTATTTCTGGCAAAAAGGATGTCCTTCTACCTCTAGATGCAGGGAGTGTACCTTTCATATAGGAGATTTATTTCCTGCTTTCAGAGAGACAGAGGGGAAGGTCAAAATGTCCCTCTCACATTGGCCATTTATAAGTACCTTTAAATTCAAAACAATCCATATGCCATTGAGGCATACTTTGTGGCGGCCTGCCCTGGGCCCCAACAATCTACTGCCATATTTCATTCTTTAAAAAAACAGCCATTTAAATCATGTTCTACTTAAGACCTCACTTCATATACAAGACTTGGTAAACTGATTTTCACCCCTATCAGACCACTTAAAAGTCAACAATAATCACACTGATTGCCAGAACACTTTTAAAAATACTCAACCAAACTAATTATACTTTTTAAATTAGGTCAGAAGTGGGGACAGAGTAGGAGTAAAAACTATCTTCTTACGAATTATGCAAAATCCCTACTGTGAGTAAAAAAGTGCTAGTAGGAATTGAAAGTAACACAATAAAGTGGTGGATATTAGAAAGTAAGAAATGATAAGACTTGGAGACCAGCTCGCATAGAGAACGAGGTAAAGAGGAAAATCTGGATCACCCTGATGTTGTTTTGTTTTGTTTTGAGCAAAACTAGGCAAAAAGCAATAACAAAAAATCAACAGGTCATTGAGTCTGGTTCACAGATGATGCCTGCAGAAAAGCTCCCACATGCCTTCTGCTCTCACCTTAGAAAACAGCCTGATTTCTTGAAAATGCTTCATTGTTTCATGTTCCTGTGACTTTTCACAAGTTCTGACTTCTTTCTAGAATGCCTTTCTTTCCTTATCTTTCCATGAACAACTTATTTAAACTTCCAGTCTTATTCAAACTTCTCCTCAGTAACATCTCCTCTGTCTCAGGGCTGCAACACTGCACAGCTCCAGGGAGATAATTCACAAGTGCTTCATATAAATAATGTCCCTTGGAGTTGTGTAAATTGACAGCCTTCCTCTGACATTCCCAGGCAAAGTCTGGGTAGGACATGCTGCCTGTCTCTCTATCTATCTATCATCTAATCTATCTATCTATCTATCTATTGATATCTATCTTCTATCTATCATTATTAGTTCCCTAGGGCTGCTATAACAAAATACCACAAACTGAGTGACCTAAACAACAGAAATTTATTTTCTCACAGTCTTGGAGGTTAGAAGACAAAGATCAAGGTCCTGTCAGGGTTGGTTTCTAGTGAGACCTCTCTTCCTAGCTAGTAGATGGCCACCTTCTTCCTCTATTCTCACAAGCCCTCTTTTCTGTGCACTCATGGGGAGAGAGAGAGATCTCTGGTGTTCCCTCCTCTTCTTATAAGAACACAAGCCCTATTGGATTAGGTCTCTGCCCTTGTGACCTCATTGAACCTTAATTGTCTCCCTGAAGAAACTATCTCCAAATACAGAAACATCAGAAGTTGGGGCTTCAATATATGGATTTTGGAGGAACACCAATCATTTCATAACGCTATCTATATTGGAGCCCTTACTACTTCACATTTATATTCTCATGTCTGTATGTCTTATGTCTCATTCTCATACCCACTGAGCCTGATTTCCTTAAGGTAAAAGATCATATCCTATATATCCTTGTTGTCCATTAAAAATGGTCACAAATACTTTGACATTTCTATTGGGAGATGGGATTTATTTTCCCTCCTTTTGAATTCTGACGGGATCTGCAACTATTTGGACCAATATGTTAGAGAAGAAGTAGCACTGTTTCAGTTTCCAGATCTAGGCCTTAAGAAACTAGCAGCTTCCACTTCCTATCTTTTATAACAATTGCTTTTAGATCCAAGCCCCCATAATGCGAGGAATCCCAATAGCACCACGAAGGAAACTACATGGTGAGAAATCAAGGCTGACTATGCTCTCAGCTGACAGCCAGCACCAACTTGCCAACCATGTAAGTGCATCAACTTGGAAGTGACTCCTCCAGCTCTGCTGATACTATGTAGAAGAGGCACATATTGCCCCTAGAAAATCCTGGTCAAATTACACATTTGTTAGTAAAATATATGATCACCGTTTTAAGCCACTAAGTTTCTGGCTGGCTTGCTACCAATAGATTACCCTCTGCCCTTTGTGCTCCTATTCTCTGTGCTTAGCACAGGGTCAGAAGCATTCTGAAATTAACATTTAATATATAAAGAAATAATGGAGGGCTTCCCTGGTGGCGCAGTGGTTAAGAATCCTCCTGCCGGGCTTCCGGGAAGATGGCGGAAGAGTAAGACGTGGAGATCACCTTCCTCCCCACAGATACACCAGAAATACATCTACACGTGGAACAACTCCTACAGAACACCTACTGAACGGTGGCAGAAGACCTCAGACCTCCCAAAAGGTAAGAAATCCCCCACGTACCTGGGTAGGGCAAAAGAAAAAAGGAAAAACAGACACAAAAGAATAGGGATGGGACCTGCACCAGTGGGACGGAGCTGTGAAGGAGGAAAGGTGTCCACACACTAGGAAGGCCTTTCGCGGGTGGAGACTGTGGGAGGCGGAGGGGGAAAGCTTCGGAGCCGCGGAGGAGTGCACAGCAACAGGGGTGCGGAGGGCAAAGCGGGGAGATTCCCGCACAGAGAATCAGGGCCGACCGGCACTCACCAGCTCGAGAGGCTTGTCTGCTCACCCGCCGGGGCGGGCGGGGCGTGAACACAGCCTGAAGGGGTTAGTGCACCACGGCTAGCCGGGAGGGAGTGTGGGGAAAAGTCTGGACCTGCCGAAGAGACAAGAGACTTTTTCTTCCCTCTTTGTTTCCTGGTGCGCGAGGAGAGGGGATTAAGAGCGCTGCTTAAAGAAGCTCCAGAGACGGGCGCGAGCCGTGGCTAAAAGCGCAGACCCCAGAGACGGGCATAAGACGCTAAGGCTGCTGCTGCCGCCACCAAGAAGCCTGTGTGCGAGCACAGGTCACTATCCACACCCCCCTTCCGGGGAGCCTGTGCAGCCCGCCACTGCTAGGGTCCCGGGATCCGGGGACAACTCACCCGGGAGAACGCACGGCGTGCCTCAGGCTGGTGCAACGTCAGGCCGGCCTCTGCCGCCGCAGGCCCGCCCCGAATCCGTGCCCCTCCCTCCCCCCCGGCCTGAGTGAGCCAGAGACCCCGAAGCAGCTGCTCCTTTAACCCCGTCCTGTCTGAGTGAAGAACAGACGCCCTCCAGCGACCTACACGCAGAGGCGGGGCCAAATCCAAAGCTGAGCCCCGGGAGCTGTGAGAACAAAGAAGAAAAAGGGAAATCTCTCCAGCAGCCTCAGAAGCAGCGGATTAAAGCTCCACAGTCAACTTGATGTACCTGCATCTGTGGAATACCTGAATAGACAACCAATCATCCCAAATTGAGGAGGTGGGCTTTGAGAGCAAGATTTATGATTTTTTCCCCTTTTCCTCTTTTTGTGAGTGTGTATGTGTATGCTTCTGTGTGAGATTTTGTCTGTATAGCTTTGCTTCCACCATTTGTCCTAGGGCTCTACCCGTCCGTTTTCTTTTTTTTTTTAATTTTTTTTGCTTTTTTTCTCTTAATAATTACTTTTTTATTTTAATAACTTTATTATATTTTATCTTACTTTATCTTACTTTATCTTCTTTCCTTTTTTCCTTCCTTACTCCCTCCCTCCCTCCCTCCTTCCTTTCTTTCTTTCTTTATTTCTTTCTACTTCTAGTAATTCTTTCTTTCTACTTTTTCTCCCTTTTATTCTGAGCCATGTGGATGAAAGGCTCTTGGTGCTGCAGCCAGGAGTCAGTGCTGTGCCTCTGAGGTGGGAGAGCCAACTTCAGGACACTTGTCCACAAGAGACCTCCCAGCTCCACATAATATCAAATGGCAGAAATCTCCCAGAGATCTCCATCTCAACACCAGCACCCAGCTTCACTCAACGACCAGCAAGGTACAGTGCTGGACATCCTATGCCAAACAACTAGCAAGACAGGAACACAACCCCACCCATTAGCAGAGAGGCTGCCTAAAATCATAATAAGTCCACAGAAACCCCAAAACACACCACCAGACGTGGACCTGCCCACCAGAAAGACAAGATCCAGCCTCATCCACCAGAACACAGGCACTAGTCCCCTCCACCAGGAAGCCTACACAACCCACTGAACCAACCTTAGCCACTGGGGACAGACACCAAAAACAACGGACACTACGAACCTGTGGCCTGCAAAAAGGAGACCCCAAACACAGTAAGATAAGCAAAATGAGAAGACAGAAAAACACACAGCAGATGAAGGAGCAAGATAAAAACCCACCAGACCTAACAAATGAAGAGGAAATAGGCAGTCTACCTGAAAAAGAATTCAGAATAATGATAGTAAAGATGATCCAAAATCTTGGAAATAGAATAGACAAAATGCAAGAAACATTTAACAAGGACCTGGAAGAACTAAAGATGAAACAAACAATGATGGACAACACAATAAATGAAATTAAAAATACTCTAGATGGGATCAATAGCAGAGTAACAGACGCAGAAGAACGGATAAGTGACCTGGAAGATAAACTAGTGGAAATAACTACTGCAGAGCAGAATAAAGAAAAAAGAATGAAAAGAACTTAGGACAGTCTCAGAGACCTCTGGGACAACATTAAACACACCAACATTCGAATTATAGGGGTCCCAGAAGAAGAAGAGAAAAAGAAAGGGACTGAGAAAATATTTGAAGAGATTATAGTTGAAAACTTCCCTAATATGGGAAAGGAAATAGTTAATCAAGTCCAGGAAGCACAGAGAGTCCCATACAGGATAAATCCAAGGAGAAACACGCCAAGACACATATTAATCAAACTGTCAAAAATTAAATACAAAGAAAACATATTAAAAGCAGCAAGGGAAAAACAACAAATAACACACAAGGGAATCCCCATAAGGTTAACCGCTGATCTTTCAGCAGAAACTCTGCAAGCCAGAAGGGACTGGCAGGACATATTTAAAGTGATGCAGGAGAAAAACCTACAACCAACAACCAAGATTACACTACCCAGCAAAGATCTCATTCAGATTTGATGGAGAAATTAAAACCTTTACACACAAGCAAAAGCTGAGAGAGTTCAGCACCACCAAACCAGCTTTACAACAACTGCTAAAGGAACTTCTCTAGGCAAGAAACACAAGAGAAGGAAAAGACCTACAATAATGAACCCAAAACAATTAAGAAAATGGGAATAGGAACATACATATCGATAATTACCTTAAATGTAAATGGACTAAATGCTCCCACCAAAAGACACAGATTGGCTGAATGGGTACAAAAACAAGACACATATATTTGCTGTCTACAAGAGACCCACATCAGAACTAGAGACACATACAGACTGAAAGTAAGGGGAAGGAAACAGATATTTCATGCAAATGGAAACCAAAAGAAAGCTGGAGTAGCAATTCTCATATCAGACAAAATAGACTTTAAAATAAAGACTATTAGAAGAGACAAAGAAGGACACTACATACTGATCAAGGGATCGATCCAAGAAGAAGATATAACAATTGTAAATATTTATGCACCCAACATAGGAGCACCTCAATACATAAGGCAAATACTAACAGCCATAAAAGGGGAAATCGACAGTAACACATTCATAGTAGGGGACGTTAACACCCCACTTTCACCCATGGACAGATCATCCAAAATGAAAATAAATAAGGAAACACAAGCTTTAAATGATACATTAAACAAGATGGACTTAATTGATATTTATAGGACATTCCATCCAGAAACAACAGAATACACATTTTTCTCAAGTGCTCATGGAACATTCTCCAGGATAGATCATATCTTGGATCACAAATCAAGCCTTGGTAAATTTAAGGAAATTGAAATTGTATCAAGTATCTTTTCCGACCACAACACTATGAGACTAGATATCAATTACAAGAAAATATCTGTAAAAAATACAAACACATGGAGGCTAAACAATACACTACTTAATAACGAAGTGATCACTGAAGAAATCAAAGAGGAAATAAAAAAATACCTAGATAAATGACAATGGAGACACAATGACCCAAAATCTATGGGATGCAGCACAAGCAGTTCTAAGAGGGAAGTTTATAGCAATACAATCCTACCTTAAGAAACAGGAAACATCTCGAATAAACAACCTAACCTTGCACCTAAAGCAATTAGAAAAAGAAGAACAAAAGAACCCCAAAGTTAGCAGAAGGAAAGAAATCATAAGAATCAGATCAGAAATAAATGAAAAAGAAATGAAGGAAACGATAGCAAAGATCAATAAAACTAAAAGCTGGTTCTTTGAGAAGATAAACAAAATTGATAAACCATTAGCCAGACTCATCAAGAAAAAAAGGGAGAAGACTCAATTCAATAGGATTAGAAATGAAAAAGGAGAAGTAACAAGTGACACTGCAGAAATACAAAAGATCATGAGAGATTACTACAAGCACCTCTATGCCAATAAAATGTACAACCTGGAAGAAATGGACAAATTCTTAGAAATGCACAATCTTCTGAGACTGAATCAGGAAGAAATAGAAAATATGAACAGACCAATCACAAGCACTGAAATTTAAACTGTGATTAAAAATCTTCCAACAAACAAAAGCCCAGGACCAAATGGCTTCACAGGCGAATTCTGTCAAACATTTAGAGAAGAGCTAATACCTGTCCTTCTCAAACTCTTCCAAAATATAGCAGAGGGAGGAACACTCCCAAATTCATTCTACGAGGCCACCATCACCCGATACCAAAACCAGACAAGGATGTCACAAAGAAAGAAAACTACAGGCCAATATCACTGATGAACATAGATGCAAAAATCCTCAACAAAATACTAGCAAACAGAATCCAACAGCACATTAAATGGATCATACACCATGATCAAGTGGGGTTTATTCAGGAATGCAAGAATTCTTCAATATATGCAAATCAATCAACGTGATACACCATAGTAACAAATTGAAAGAGAAAAACCATATGATCATCTGAATACATGCAGAAAAAGCTTTCAACAAAATTCAACACCCATTTATTATAAAAACCCTCCAGAAAGTAGGCATAGAGTGAACTTTCCTCAACATAATAAAGGCCATATATGACAAACATCATCCTCAATGCTAAAAAACTGAAAGCATTTCCACTAAGATCAGGAACAAGACAAGGTTGCCCACTCTCACCACTCTTATTCAACATAGTTTTGGAAGTTTTAGCCACAGCAATCAGAGAAGAAAAGGAAATAAAAGGAATCCAAATCAGAAAAGAAGAAGTAAAGCTGTCACTGTTTGCAGATGACATGATACTATACATAGAGAATCCAAAAGATGCTACCAGAAAACTACTAGAGCTAATCAATGAATTTGGTAAAGTAGCAGGATACAAAATTAATGCACAGAAATCTCTGGGATTCCTATACACTAATGATGAAAAATCTGAAAGTGAAATCAAGAAAACACTCCCATTTACCATTGCAACAAAAAGGATAAAATATCTAGGAATAAACCTACCTAATAAGACAAAAGACCTGTATGCAGAAAATTATAAGACACTGATGAAAGAAATTAAAGATGATATAAATAGATGGAAAGATATACCATGTTCTTGGATTGGAAGAATCAACATTGTGAAAATGACTATACTACCCAAAGCAATCTACAGATTCAATACAATCCCTATCAAACTACCACTGGCATTTTTCACAGAACTAGAACAAAAAATTTCACAATTTGTATGGAAACACAGAAGACCCCGAATAGCCAAAGCAATCTTGAGAACTAAAAACGGAGCTGGAGGAATCAGGCTCCCTGACTTCAGACTATACTGCAAAGCTACAGTAATCAAGACAGTATGGTACTGGCACAAAAACAGAAAGATCAATGGAACAGGTTAGAAAGCCCAGAGATAAACGCACGCACATATGGTCACCTTATCTTTGATAAAGGACGCAGGAATGTACAGTGGAGAAAGGACAGCCTCTTCAATAAGTGGTGCTGGGAAAACTGGACAGCTACATGTAAAAGTATGAGATTAAATCACTCCCTAACACCATACACAAAAATAAGCTCAAAATGGATTAAAGACCTAAATGTAAGGCCAGACACTATCAAACTCTTAGAGGAAAACATAGGCAGAACACTCTATGACATAAATCACAGCAAGATCCTTTTAGACCCACCTCCTAGAGAAATGGAAATAAAAACAAAAATAAACAAATGGGACCTAATGAAACTTAAAAGCTTTTGCACAGCAAAGGAAACCATAAACAAGACTAAAAGACAACCCTCAGAATGGGAGAAAATATTTGCAAATGAAGCAACTGACAAAGGATTAATCTCCAAAATTTATAAGCAGCTCATGCAGCTCAATAACAAAAAAACAAACAACCCAATCCAAAAATGGGCAGAAGACCTAAATAGACATTTCTCCAAAGAAGATATACATACTGCCAACAAACACATGAAAGAATGCTCAACATCATTAATCATTAGAGAAATGCAAATCAAAACTACAATGAGATATCATCTCACACCTGTCAGAATGGCCATCATCAAAAAATCTAGAAGCGATAAATGCTGGAGAGGCTGTGGAGAAAAGGGAACCCTCTTGCACTGTTGGTGGGAATGTAAATTGATACAGCCACTGTGGAGAACAGTATGGAGGTTCCTTAAAAAACTACAAATAGAACTACCATATGACCCAGCAATCCCACTACTGGGCATATACCCTGAGAAAACCATAACTCAAAAAGAGTCATGTACCAAAATGTTCATTGCAGCTCTATTTACAATAGCCCAGAGATAGAAACAACCTAAGTGTCCATCATCGGATGAATGGATAAAGAAGATGTGGCACATATATACAATGGAATACTACTCAGCCATAAAAATAAACGAAATTGAGTTATTTGAAGTGAGGTGGATGGACCTAGAGTCTGCCATACAGAGTGAAGTAAGTCAGAAAGAGAAAGACAAATACTGTATGCTAACACATATATATGGAATCTAAGAAAAAAATATGTCATGAAGAACCTAGGGGCAAGACAGGAATAAAGACACAGACCTACTAGAGAATGGACTTGAGGATATGGGGAGGGGGAAGGGTGAGCTGTGACAAAGCGAGAGAGAGGCATGGAAATATATACACTACCAAACGTAAGGTAGATAGCTAGTGGGAAGCAGCCGCATAGCACAGGGAGATCAGCTCGGTGCTTTGTGACCACCGGGAGGGGTGGGATAGGGTGGGTGGGAGAGAGGGAGATGCAAGAGGGAAGAGACATGGGAACATATGTATATGTATAACTGATTCACTTTGTTATAAAGCAATAACTAACACACCATTTTAAAGCAATTATACTCCAATAAAGATGTAAAAAAATAGAATCCTTCTGCCAATGCAGGAGACAGGGGTTCGAACCCTGTTCCGGGAAGATCCCACATGCCATGGAGCACCTAAGCCCATGTGCCACAACTACTGAGCCTGCACTCTAGAGCCCTCAAGCCACTACTACTGAGCTGGTGTGCCACATCTATTGAAGCCTGTGCGCCTAGAGCCCGTGCTCCACAACAAGAGAAGCCACCACAGTGAGGAGCCTGTGCACTGCAACAAAGAGTAGCCACCGCTCACCGCAACTAGAGAAAGCCCACGCACAGCAACGAAGACGCAACGCAGCCAGAAGTAGAAATAAATAAAATAAATAAATTTAAAAAAAGAAAATGAAAGAATGGATATGCAGGGTCCCAGGCAAGATGAAATGAATGTTAAAGACATGCTTGATGTATAGTTTTGCAGGCCTGAACTTCTTGCCAGGTGGGAAATAAGACACATATATCATTACACATAGATAAGAACAAGTGACACAAAAATTAAACCAACAAAGTGTCACAGTGTACTAAAAAAGAAAAACAAGGTGTTTGAGAAGTGTATACTTTAGGAATCTTTATTTTGCAAGCAATAGAATACCTGACTCAAACTAGCTCAAATGATATAGAAAATTTATTGAATAATATTGATGTAAAATCATGGAAAAGGGTAGGCTTCTAGTCGGTCATGGTCTAGTGGCTCAACAATGTCACTCAAGACCTAGTTTCTCCCCAAGTTTCCCTTGACTTCTTCTGGTGTGTCTGTTTAAGCCTAAGTCTGCATTCCTTGTAGTTATAAAATGGCAGCATCAGAATGTGGAGGAATTATATGCTTTCTTTCTATTTTCCAAGAGAAAAAGAGATCTCTACCAAAGAGTAATGAAGCTACTTTCCCAGAAACCCCCATCAAGCATCTGCTAGCATCTCAGACATATACCTATTCATCAGTCAATCTCTATGGCCAAGGGGATTGAGTGTGCTAGTTGGTTTCAGTCAGTCAGGAGGCACTCCTGGCGGAGGACTATGAACTCCGTGAGGAAGGAGTGAGTATTTCAGCAAAATAAGGATACTATTGCCAGTATAAGAGAGGATGGATGCTGGATAGTCAGAATCCCCAAGTACCTATTTATGGATGTGATATTTGAGACAGACTTTGAAGAATAGGTGTGTATGCAGGAGGGGGTTTGCTGGTGAGGGGGCAACATAACCAGAGCTCAGTATCAGGAAGATACAATGAATATGAAGGAAACGTCAAATGGTCTAGATTTATAGGAAGAACAAAGGGACGTTTAACTTGGGCAGCATGACTCATAGGAGGTTTATTTGCAGCTGTTTTAGATATCCTTGAGCTCCTTACAATGATGTAAAAAATACTGGGTTTATAGATACATGGGTATCCTCCTGGGAAAAAGTTCACAGATTGTTAAAGGTGTTAGTAACAAAGAACAAAACAAAACAAAACAAAAAGCAGCAGGGACTAGATTTTACCAATTTTTATTGGTAAAAAAATTTGGGGTGCTAATGTTGAAGTTCTTAATTGCCTGGCAGGGTACAATGTTTATACTTAATTGAAAGGCTAGCACAGGTCCTTTAGAAAGCAGATTAGGAGAATACACTGATTTGGATGGAAGATAATGAATTCAACATTAGGTATATTGATTTCAAGATAATGGTAGGACAGTGTCTAAACAGGAAATTGGAATGTGGAACTGAAGCCCAGGATAACCATTGAGGTTGAAGACACACTTGTGGAGCTTTAGAAACACAAGCCAACATAACCATTGGCATGTAGCTACTATCAAAACAACAGATTCCACCACATTCTTTTATTGTAGCTCATGTTATTTTTCCAGTGTGCAATTCTTGAGCTCTCGGCTAAACTTAAGTTCTTTCATCTAATGAGGGCAGTGTGCAGAGAAATGAAATTGGCTTAGCAGAATTCATTTTGCATTAGCAGTGTTTCCTTCATAAAAATTCAAGTTTAATTCCATACTGCTTTAAAAAATGATACAGTGTCAGTGAGGCAATATTTCTCCCATGGGATTCTTAGCTCCCCAACATGCAAACTGTGTCCTGATAATACCTAGTAATTTTATGAGATGTATGGTTTAGTAAATGCCTTTTTAAACCTATTAGGAAAAAGTAGATTTTATTTTGGGAAAAACCCCCTGCAGATTTGGCATTCCGTGTTTTCTTTCTAATTTGTGGTTAAATAAGATTTAAATTCTATTCAATCATTGCTAAGTAGTTTTGTGCAGTAATAAATCCTTCAACTGGATAGGCCATGATGCAGAGAAACCACTAGCACAGGTTAGAGTTGGAGGAAAAAGGAGTAGTATCATATACTATTTGGTGATATTTAATTGCAGTCATTCAGGTGAAACTGGATATAATTGGTAGGTAATAAGCAGACTTGTTATTAGATATTTAGGATTTGTCTTTCAATAGTAATGAGCCTAAGTAAGTAATTTCAGAGTATTTCACTAATGAATACTTATGTATTATTGAGTATTTGCAGAATGACATATGACTTGGAAGGAAAAGGAGAAGTAGCAGTGTACTGAATAAATAAAATACACTAAATAGAACAAATAAAAAACAAAAATTGTAAAAGTTATCTTCATTAAGCACTATTTGAATATTATCCCAATGCCCAAATTTCATCAGCCCCATTCTTCACTTCTATATATCCTTATAATATTATATTTTATCCTTACAATAGAAAAAGGACTTAAAAAGCTGTGGTGCATATAAGATATTATAATCCTAATATGCATTGCCTTGCAGGAATGTCTGTGAAACCTCATTTACTTTTTTGCAGAGTCCAGATTAGCTCCCATTCTGTTGATTATTCTAAATTATAGTATTTAAGATTCATCTTTACCTTAACTAGCATCTACCTTCTAATGAAAATCTTTTTATAGAAGGATTCTTTAGTGGTTTTATAAAGCTATTATCTCTCAATTCTTTCTTTCTCTCATTTTGTTTTTCATTTAGACAGTCATAGAAGGGCAGCAGTGCTTTGAACCATGGCTTGCAATATGTGTCTTTTGTATAGCAATCTTACAACAAGAAGACTATAGCAAGCAAAATGACATCAAGAACATTTATCAAATTGCGGTATTATTCACTTGGACTTAGGGAGACAGCTGCCCAAATAAGTATAGTAGAATATTTAGGGTGTTGTATGAGGCTGTGGCTAGCCTCGTAAGAATTGACTGCATCTTACGCAAGAGATTCTGTGTCTCCAAGAAAGCTATTAATTTAGAGCACACTTGGCTTCAGTCAATATTGGTTTAAACACTGGTTTTTTGCATCTCTAGACACAGCCACAAATGTGGAAGCTAGCTTAAGCTGCATTTCTAGAGTTTTAGAAGACCAAGTCTACCACTATTAGCCACAGATGGCATGTGCCAAGATCAGATAATGACAAAAGAAAGAGGTTTTATACAGAATAAATAAACAGACTTTCAAAAATCCGTTTATAACTAAGCTTAAAAACTACTGGCAGGGATTTCCATCAGTAAGCTAGCTTTTGTTTTGTGATGTGTAGGTTCCTTAGAATAATGATTTCTAAATGTCTACATACAGACCCATTTTTTTTCCCACAACGTTTCCATTAGTCTGTAGTAAAATAAATCAAATACAGGCAGTGCGATATCTTTATTACATAATTAAATTTATTTCATTCAAAAGAAAGTTCTTCTCCTTCAAATGTAGGTCTTCCAAAAGTTTTTAGTATCAAAATGGTTTTGTATTATGAAATACCAATAAAGATGTAGGGGTTTTTGTTTATGTTTTTTATCATGTTTTTTAATGACAAAAATTGGCAACCAGACACTTAATCCTCTTCTATTTTATTTGAAATTGTACATTTTTTTTGAAATTATATCCTCTTCTATTTTATTATAGAATCTTAGTGTCTGGAACCTGCTTAGTGTAGAGATCCCTACTAAGGCTTTTTTTTCTTTTGGCTGCGCCATGTGGCTTGTGGGATCTTAGTTCCCCGACCAAGGATCAGAACCCGTGCCCCTGCAGTGGAAGCATGGAGTCTTAACCACAGGACCGCCAGGGAAGTCCCGCTGCCAAGCCTTTTGAGATCAGCTGGTCTCCTTGCTCCTTGCTGAAGGGCAGCCCCTTTTCAGAGTGTGTTCTCATGCAAACACCCTGTGATCTTACAGAATCTTGCAAACAATGGGAGCGACCCTCCCTCTAGGCATTACACCTGAAATTCTAGCATGGGCCATCAGAAGGGTGGCTTGACATCTAGGGTAGCAGACTAAAGTGGAAGTTAACCTTGGCCAGAAAGAGGGGTAAGAGAAGAAATCTACCTCTGTCCTCACGCAAGGACAAAATTATCTTCTTATTACTTAATCCTTACATCCCATTTACAGAAAAACATAATAATAAGATTCAGAAGGCTCCTGTGGTTTGTTTATGGTCGCATAGCTAGTGGCAGACCCGGAATTCACAAATCAAAAATCTCTGACTTTTCTGAGTTCCAAATGACTTCAGTTTTTAAGAAAAGGAACTGTTTGGGGAAGATTTGGGGTTTATCTGCCAAGGCATACAGATTGCAAAGAATTCAAGTGTATTTTATGGGGATTACAAGGACAAGGTACCTGACAATATAAATATTACTTGTGAAATATGATCCTAACATGTAATTTCATGAAACGATCCTTGGTTTACCTACGCCCTGAAATGTTTTGCATTTATTTGCAGCTTGTTATTCTGCTAGAGATAAACACAATCTAGTTTCTCTACTTAGTTCCACATGATTAACTGACTCCTCCACTTCACAGCCATTTTTTAATTAAAGGATATGCCTGCTCCCTTTTGGCTATGCTTCTCAACACTGAGAAAAGTCGTCTAAGTGAATCAAGGCCAGATTATACTGCATAACCAAGAGCTTTGCGATAGCACATTTTTCTAAGGATATTGTGTTTGGCAATTTTGTAGCCAACAAACCTGTGCTGACTTTTCTAAAAGAGAGGATGCAGACAGCTTGTAAATTTATATGAAAAAGAAAACAGTTGGGAACACAGGGATTAGGTGGAATATCTTAAAGACATCCCTTCACCCTTCAAAATAACATCAGTGCCGTGAAACAGAGTATTGTGTGAACCATACCTGTCAAGAGGCTTAAACCTGAAAACTGATTTAGAATAAGATTTTGATCTATTCATTTGATTTCCCATTGCTTTCTTCAATACCTTTGGCTTTCTTTCTCTTGCAAAACATTCCAGGCGTTATTAATTCGTGTTTTTAAGGTCTCTAGATTGTTATTACACTGTGGGCCATTACACCTCAAATCCGAATAGGCCTTTGCAGACACCATTGTTATTCTCAACAAAACTTGTCTGTCTAGATTTTATATTGGCTGCAGATATCTACAAAGATTAGCCTTAAGAATAAGCCCTTTTATTTAGATGTATACCTCTGTCTTGTGCACTTCTTTTATTTCATCTTCCCTAGGAGAACTTTTAAAGAGGAACAAGTACAATATATATGCTACTGAGCTCCGGTGAGTTCACCCACCCGGAGATTGTAGATTTGACGTTTTGTTTTGATTTTGAATCTGGAAGCTAGAAAGAGGGTAGTCATGTGGATGGTGTGGGAAACAGCGTGGGGAAGTGGCTGTTATAGGGGCCAATGCTGACCTCAGTTAGGATTAGTTCATTTATCTCAATGGAAAAACGTTGAATATTTGGAGTAATAAGAACCTTGAATACAGAGCTCTTAATACTGTCTAACTGTACAAATTATTCTTTCTGGGGATAAAAAAAAAATGACACATTCTAAGGAGAGTTGATGATTGTGATGCAAAATCCTAAATAACCAAAATGCTCTACAGTTTCATTGCTATGTCCCCAGAGGGTCCTAAGAGCACAAGGACTTCAGAAGGACCAAGCGGAAAAAGAGCTGTATATTTGAGGAAAATTGGGGATCCCAGCTGCCCTCACTTGGGAAGTAAATATTGTAATAAGATAACTATAAGCTATTTTGTGATTCAGGCTCAGCTACCCTGGTCCCTGCTTTCCACAGCTCCTTGCATCTAGACCCAGCCTCAGGCCTCCTGATTCCTGGGCCAGTCCTAGAAGAGGAAGGGCATGAGCAAGACTTCCCATGTTCCCTGTTTACTGGGATGAGAAATTGAGTCAGTCTTCAATGTTGAGCTCTGAGGTCCTGACACAATTGTTGAAGTCCCATGTCTTCCTGAGTTTCTATGGCTGCCTCTCAATCAAAAAAAGATCTGGACTCCTGGGAAGAATGCAGTGTTCCTGTCTTCGCATGTGGTCCAGGGTCTGGGTCTATTGCCTTGAGGTCTACTCTGTACACTGCCCAGCTATCCTGCCTGATGATCTAGTGTCTCTGGCATTAATAAATATTTTGTATGGAGATACTTTGGGCCATGGAAATATCTCATCCTTCAGCCCGAATTAGCATTTAGCCCACAATAGATTCCATATTTATTGAATTAATTATTACTATAATAGGTACAAGTGGTGGTTTTTCAAGTTATATCCCCTTTTTCTATATTTATTATTTGGTATTCCTTTGTAAAGAATACTTTTTCTTATCCCTATTTATGTATATATTCATTTACATTCATTCAACAGTTTATTACCCATCAATATGGTTATTTATTTTGATGCTCAAATTTTCCCAAATTTGGACAATGGGAGCTCCTTCAGGAATACATGAGACCAATCTAAGGAAGCTGGTGTTAGGTATTGTCATTTTTTTTCTTTTACAAGTGAGTTTCTACCATTGATTATTTCGGGGCAAGGTTCAGGAGTCTATACTTTTAACAAGAGTCCTAAGTGATTTTATTCAGGTCACACTTTAAGAAAAACTGATATATGTTTCCATGTCCTTGATTTCAAGTTTAAAGAGAGAATTTCATTCTCCAATGTCACTGTTAGAGTACTTTTTTGAGCGTTAGAAACACTAAATGAATTATGTGTTTTAAAAGGAGCTGAGATGCAATCTTAATTACCTATTCACCTTCCTGGGATGCAAATTAACACAGCATTATTTTTTTTGTACTCTATAATGTATGCCACTTAAATACTTTTTTACATTCTCCCAGAGAGCACTTTATTGTCTGTGCACTTCGCATCTGAATCTAAAATGAAAATTCCTGTCTCTAAGAAATATGAACATACTGATACTCTTGATTTATAAGAAGTAATAGGCAACCTTCTAGGACTGCAGGATTGTTAAAGCCTGACCACAAATCCAATGGGCTCTACAAGTATTGATACCTAGAAAACAATTATAAATAACCTATGCTCATATGCTATGTACAGGACTAGAAAAATGGCAAACATGTTCTTGCTATAATGGCACATTTTTCTCTTCCAAGTACTCAGTCATATGAATAGATTATATTCTTTTCTGCACAGCTGGATTTCTTTATATCCTCTGTAACTGAATAATCCTATGAAGAAAGTAAAGAATTCTTTCCATTTCTCCGATCATTTGTTGAATTAAAAACTGACAGAATTGTGAAGGTTACATATAAATTCCATATTCTTTTTGTCCATGAAGATATACAGTGGTTGCACCTGAAGAGAAATAATAAGAAAACAAAATGACCTGTTTATTGTCTGTGATCTCTACAAGTATGAGCACATCAGCTGAGATGATGAATCTGAGCTCCGTCCCGGGGAGGAGGGGCGGGGGGTGCCTTCACTTTGGATAGAGAGTAGGGTCTTCAGTCACGTGGTCCACCCTGGGCCTGATCAGCCAGGCACTCATATTATTGCCATGCTACTTAAGTGGCTGACGTAAGTGAGGTCAAGGGTTTAACCCACGACTTTAAAACCCAATTTCTCTCCTTCACACATAGCCAGACTCACTGAATCCATCACATTTCTTTCACATCTGATGCCAGCGGTTGTCTGCTCTACTTAACTTCTAGGCCTTTGTATCTTGTCATTATATTTAACATCCTCTAGTCTTTTCTCGAGCCTCCTCTCTCCTGCATTCTGGCATTTGCACATTGAAGTTTATAACAGAACCCCACCAGGGCTCTGAATAAATGGGCCATACTTTTAAAGTATGATGCGCATTTGGTAGGAGGAGTCTGAACCACACTTCTCCTACACTGACTTACAAAAGTGAAAGAAAGGACATTGTCACAGATGAAATCTGTGAATCAATCTCTCTCTCTCCCTCCTACTTAGAAAGAAAAAAAGGGGGGTGGGGTGAGGGAGACCAATATAGTGAGAGGAAGAATTTTTCTTAAGTATATCACAATAGAAAAAGTGGAAATGAACCATTTATACCCCAGTAACAGCTGCTCCAAAAGAGTTGGTATATCTATATCATTTCCCGAATAATAACAAAAATATTGACTACTTGCACAATATTGATAGGATCTTTTTTTTTTTTTTGTAGTACGCGGGCCTCTCACCATTGTGGCCTCTCCCTTTGCGGAGCACAGGCTCCAGACGCGTAGGCTCAGCGGCCATGGCTCACGGGCCCAGCCGCTCCGCAGCACGTGGGATCTTCGCGGACCGGGGCACGAACCCGCGTCCCCTGCATCGGCAGGCGGACTCTCAACCACTGCGCCACCAGGGAAGCCCTTGATAGGATTTTTAATGTCAAGCAACACCAGTGCAGAGTGAAATCCAGAGGTAAGCAGCTATTAGTCAACCAAGATTACCCTCTGGATGGTCCATTCTCCCAAAGACTCCTCTTCATTAGCAGATATGGTTTCAGAGTCCAATTATTCCTGAAATTCTCTGCCTGTGCAAATACATGTTTATCCTCAACCATAGGTTTATTCAGTAAAGTGTTGTATATGTTGCTGAAACTCGGCCTCTGTTCACCGGTGCTAAATAGAAATGCGGAGATAGAGTTTTGGGTAAAGTAGCGAAGAGAAGCTTTTATTGCTCAGGCAAAGGGGGCCACAGTGGGCTAATACCCTCAAGACTGTGTGACCCACGCTGGAAGGGGGAAGTGAAGAGTCTTATAGTGTTCAAGGAGCAGCGCATGATCAGCTCGTGGACATTCTTCTGATTGGTTGGTTGTGAGGTGATTGGGAGTCAGCATCACCAACCTTCTGGTTCCAACCGGTCTGGGGTCTACATGCTTGTGGGCAGCATGCAGTTAACTTCTTCCGCCTAGAGGAGGTTTCAGGATCTGCAGAACAGCTCAAAGGACATGGCTCAGAATATTATCTACAGTCCTTGAGGAAGAACTAAAAGTCCTTGACTTTGTTTAATGACTAAAGTAGTATTACTTTGTCTTGCTTGACTGTTTTCCTCTCTTTCTGCATGTTCTCACTTCTCTGATAAAATTTATTCTTTGACTACAGCTTTTCTAGAGATGAAAGGCAGGTGGAGGACATGGGTGGAGGTCTATTCTGGGAAGGCCTTATAGGGTCCTGCTCGGTCACATGTACACATGATTACTGTGTTTAATCAATGTTCACAAAAGTAGCAGAATTTGGCTCCAAGTAGCAGTATTGTTCTCAAGAGAGGAATGTGCTCTTAAGACAGTTCATTAAGAACGATGCAGTCCAAGTACTCTTTCAGACTTGAGTCCACCTATTCAACCATGACAACCAGCTAAGCTGGTAGTCAAGGAAGAAAAGAGAAAGAGTCTAGGCTATAAGAGTCTGAACTCTGCTAACTTGTTTTTCACAGCCTGGGCTATGCCACTGGCATTCCTCAGAGGAATTAGCAATGTAATTGCCACTTAATTACAGGGCTCTATCATAGATCAATTTTTACTTTAGAGAATTATGCTGGGAAATGTGCCTTTGGAGTCTTATTTCACTCTACACATCTAGGAAGTTTCTCTCTGCTACCTTAAAGTAGATACTTCATAGGAAAGATAGACTCAGGCTGTTTGACAACATCAAAAAAGCCAGAGCTGTCTAGATGCCCTTAAAATGATGTCTCTAGAAATGGAAACATTCACAGAGCAATGGGGCTGGGAGAAATTTATAGGAAGCTGCTCACCATGAAAGGGAGGAGAGGAAAGTCTTAATGCCCGAATTCTATGAACAAGGAAGGAAAGACAGGCATGTTTTCTTGGGGAAAGGGAGGAGAGGTGTCAGTTCCTTACCTCCTCCCACTTCAGATCCCAGATTGTACTATTATCCAGAATGCATCTGAATCAACTCAGGGACAATGTCTCATAGTAGATTTGGACAAGATTTCCTTAATGAAAGGAAGTGTAGTTAAAGCCAGCCTCACCACATACTTGTTCTGTAACCTTGGGCAAATTTCATAACATTCCTCATCTGTAGAATGGGAATAATACTAGTATTCAGTTACAACATAAAAGTTTGTTGTGAGAATGAAAGGAAAGAATGTGCATGAAGCTTAGAGTCTCCCTCAGGCTCTTACTTTTTTGGCTGATATTGTTTAGTAGAAATAAACATAAATTAACTTGTCTTAATGACCTGTTTTGGCTTAGTATTATAACTATCAATTATATTACTGAACTATAATTGTCATTCTTTTGCTCCTTTTCAACAGTAATTTCTGCTAGCAGTTTGACTTTTTTTTAATTAGTCCTCTTTCTGCTGATTTGTTTAGGAAATCAGAATTGTGAATTGATAAAATTTGACTTTAACTTGACAATTCACCTTACAGAGAAAAGCCAGGCTTCTGGTACATGTGTGGAAGGACAACTGAGGAAATTAACATTTATTGAATGCCCTCAACAACCACTACATGTCTACATGGTAGATGGTAAAATTTTCATTCATAGAGAAAAAATCGTAGACTCAGGGAGGAAAGATACCATTTTTAATATATTGATAATTGTCTAAACTTTTCAAAGATATAAAAATGTCACAGATCACCTCATAAAAATAGTCGTAAGTATTGTATTTGTTGACTGAGAAAATAACTGAGAATAAATGCGTAGCATATAAATTACAATTGGAACAAAATTAAAATGAAAGTAGGTTGTTTATTTTTATTCAGCTTATAAATTATCATATGTAGATTAGTCCACATCTTGGCTTCTTGCAGCAACTCTACGGACGGACCTCTAGGATTTCTTAACCAACAGTTTAAAGAACCACACACTGTATAATCCCTTTTCATTGATTATGTAATATGCTGCACAGCAGTTTTGCAGGCACAAGACCTCGGGCTTCCCAAAAGGCAAGAAACCCCCCTCGTACATGGATAAAGCAAAAGAAAAACCAGAGACAAAAGAATAGGGACGAGACCTGCACCTCTGGGAGGAATCTGGAGGAAAAGTTTCCACACACTAGGAGGACACTTCACTGGCGGAGAAACGGGGAGGGGGAGGGAAGCTTCGGAGCCGTGGAGGAGAGCACAGCAACAGGGGTGCAGAGGGCAAAGCGGAGAGACTCCCGCACAGAGGATCGGTGCCAACCAGCACTCACCAGCCCGAGAGGCTTGTCTGCTCACCCGCCGGGGCGGGCGGGGCTGGGAGCTGAGGCTCGGGCTTCGGAGGTCAGATCCCAGGGAGAGGACTGGGGTTGGCTGCGTGAGCACAACCTGAAAGGGGCTAGTGCGCCACAGCTAGCCAGGAGGGAGTCTGGAAAAAAGTCTGGACCTGCCAAAGAGGCAAGAGACCATTGTTTCGGGGTGCACGAGGAGAGGCGATTCAGAGCGCCGCCTAAACGAGCTCCACAGACAGGCGTGAGCCGTGGCTATCAGCGTGGACCCCAGAGACGGGCATGAGACGCTAAGGCCGCTGCTGCCGCCACCAAGAAGCCTGTGTGCGAGCACATGTCACTATCCACTCCTCCCCTCCCGGGAGCCTGTGCAGCCCGCCACTGCCAGGGTCCCGGGATCCAGAGACAACTTCCCCGGGAGAACGCACGGCTCGCCTCAGGCTGGTGCAACGTCATGCCGGCCTCTGCCGCCACAGGCTCGCCCCGCATCCGTACCCCTCCCTCCCCTCAGCCTGAGTGAGCCAGAGCCTCCGAAGCAGCTGCTCCTTTAACCCCGTCCTGTCTGAGCGAAGAACAGACGCCCTCCAGCGACCTACACGCAGAGGTGGGGCCAAATCCAAAGCTGAACCCTGGGACCTGTGCGAACAAAGAAGAGAAAGGGAAATCTCTCCCAGCAGCCTCAGGAGCAGCGGATTAAATCTCCACAATCAACTTGATGTACCCTGCATCTGCGGAATACATGAATAGACAATGAATCATCCCAAAATCGAGGGGGTGGACTTTGGGAGCAACTGTAGACTTGGGAGTGGATTTCTGTAACTAATTTGTTTCTGCTTTTTTGTTTATCTTAGTTTAGTATTTAGAGTTTATTATCATTGGTAGATTTGTTTATTGATTTGGTTGCTCTCTTCCTCCTTTTTTTTTATATATAGATATATTTTTTTTTCCTTTTTCTCTTTTTGTGAGTGTGTATGTGTATGCTTCTTTGTGTGATTTTGTCTGTATAGCTTTGCTTTTACCATTTGTCCTAGGGTTATGTCTGTCCGTTTTTTGTTTTCTGTTTTTTTTTAAAGTATAGTTTCTAGCGCTTGTTATCATTGGTGGATTTGTTTTTTGGTTTGGTTGCACCCTTCTTTCTTTCTTTCTCTTATTATTACTTTTTAATTTTTTATTTTAATAATTTTTTTATTTTTTATTTTAATAACTTTTATATATTTATTTTCTTTCTTTCTTTCTTTCTTTCTTTCTTTCCTTCCTTCTTTCTTTCTTTCTTTCTTTCTTTCTTTCCTCCCTTTTCTTCTGAGCTGTGTGGCTGACAGCGTCTTGGTGCTCCAGCTGACTGTGAGGCCTGTGCCTCTGAGGTGGGGGAGCCAAGTTCAGGACATGGGTCCACCAGAGACCTCCCAGCTCCACATACTATCAAATGGCAAAAGCTCTCCTAGAGACCTCCACCTCACTGCTAAAACCAAGTTCTACTCAACGACCAGCAAGCTACAGAGCTGGACACCCTATGCCAAACAACTAACAAGACAGGAACACAACCCCACCCATTAGCAGAGAGGCTACCTAAAATCATAATAAAGCCACAGACACCCCAAAACATGCCACCAGACACAGTCCTGCCCACCAGAAAGACAAGATCCAGCCTCGTCCACCAGAACACAGACACTATTCCCCTCTACCAGGAAGCTACACAACCCACTGAAGCAACCCTAGCTACTGGGGACAGACACCAAAAACAACGGGAACTATGAACCTGCAGCCAGTGAAAAAGAGACCCTCAAACACAGTAAGTTAAGCAAAATGAGAAGACACAGAAACACACAGCAGATGAAGGAGCAAGGTAAAAACCCACCAGACCAAAGAAATGAAGAAGGAATAGGCAGTCTAGCTGAAAAAGAATCAGAGTAATGGTAGTAAAGATGATCCAAAATCCTGGAAATAGAATGGACAAAATATAAGAAATGTTTAACAAAGACTTAGAAGAACTAAAGAGCAAACAAACAATGATGAACAACACAATAAATGAAATTAAAAATTCTCTACAAGGAATCAATAGCAGAATAACTGAGGCAGAAGAACAGATAAGTGACCTGGAAGATAAAATAGTGGAAATAACTACTGCAGAGCAGAATAAAGAAAAAAGAATGAAAAGAACTGAGGACAGTCTCAGAGACCTCTGGGACAACATTAACCACACCAACATTTGAGCTGTTGGGGTTCCAGAAGAAGAAGAGAAAAAGAAAGGGACTGAGAAAATATTTGAAGAGATTATAGTTGAAAACTTCCCTAATGTGGGAAAGGAAATAGTTAACCAAGTCCAGGAAGCACAGAAAGTCCCATACAGGATAAATCCAAGGAGAAACATGCCAAGACACATATTAATCAAACTGTCAAAAATTAAATGCAAAGAAAAAATATTAAAAGCAGCAAGAGAAAAACAACAAATGACATACAAGGGAATCCGCACAAGGTTAACATCTGATGTTTCAGCAGAAACTCTGCAAGCCAGAAGGGAGTGGCAGGACATATTTAAAGTGATGAAAAAGAAAAACCTACAACCAAGATTACTCTGCCCAGCAAGGACCTCATTCAGATTCAACAGAGAAATTTAAAACTTTACAGACAAGCAAAAGCTAAGAGAATTCAGGACCACCAAACCAGCTTTACAACAAATGCTAAAGGAACTTCTCTAGGCAGGAAATACAAGGGAAGGAAAATACCTACAATAACAAACCCAAAACAATTAAGACAAAGGTAATAGGAACACACATATCGATAACTACCCTAACTGTAAATGGATTAAATGCTACAACCAAAAGACACAGACTGGCTGAATGGATACAAAAACAAGACCACTATATGTGCTGTCTACAAAAGACCCACTTCAGACTTACAGACACATACAGACTGAAAGTGAGAGGATGGAAAAAGATATTCCATACAAATGGAAACCAAAAGAAAGCTGGAGTAACAATACTCATATCAGACAAAATGGACTTTAAAATAAAGACTATTACAAGAGACAAAGAAGGACACTACATAATGATCAAGGGATCAATCCAAGAAGAAGATATAACAATCGTAAATATTTATGCACCCAACATAGGAGCACCTCAATATATAAGCCAATGCGAACAGCCATAAAAGGGAAAATTGACAGTAACACAATCACAGTAGGGAACTTTAACACCCCACTTTCACCAATGGACACATCAACAAAAACGAAAATACATAGGAAACACAAGCTTTAAATGATACATTAAACAAGATGGACTTAATTAATATTTATAAGACATTCCGTCCAAAAACAACACAATACACTTTCTTCTCAAGTGTTCATGGAACATTCTCCAGGATAGATCATACCTTGGGTCACAAATCAAGCCTTGGTAAATTTAAGAAAATTGAAATCATATCAAGTATCTTTTCCACCTGCAATGCTATGAGACTAGGTATGAAATATAGGAAAAAATCTGTAAAAAATACAAACACATGGAGGGTAAACAATACACTACTTAATAACCAAGAGATCACTGAAGAAATCAAAGAGGGAATAAAAAAATACCTAGAAAGAAAGGACAATGAAAACACGATGAACCAAAACCTATGGGATTCAGCGAAAGAAGTTCTAAGAGGGAAGTTTATAGCAATACAATCCTACCTCAGGAAACAAGAAACATCTCAAATAAACAACCTAACCTTACACCTAAAGCAATTAGGGAAAGAAGAACAAAAACACCCCAAAGTTAGCAGAAGGAAAGTAATCATAAAGATCAAATCAGAAATAAATGAAAAAGAAATGAAGGATATGATAGCAAAGATCAATAAAGCTAAAAGCTGGTTCTTTGAGAAGATAACTAAAATTGATAAACCATTAGCCAGACTCATCAAGAAAAAAAAGAAGACTCAAATCAATAGAATTAGAAATGAAAAAGGAGTAGTAACAATTGACACCACAGAAATACAAAGGATCATGAGAGATTACTACAAGCAACTATATGCCAATAAAATGGGACAACCTGGAAGAAATGGACAAATTCTTAGAAAAGCACAAACTTTCGAGACTGAACCAGGAAGAAATAGAAAATATGAACAGACCAATCACAAGCACTGAAATTGATACTAATTAAAAATCTTCCAATAAACAAAAGCCCAGGACCAGAGGGCTTCACAGGCGAATTCTATCAAACATTTAGAGAAGAGCTAACACTTATCCTTTTCAAACTCTTCCAAAATATAGCAGAGGGAGGAACACTCCCAAACTCATTCTATGAGGCTACCATCACCCGGACACCAAAACCAGACAAAGATGTCACAAAGAAAGAAAACTATAGGCCAATATCACTGATGAACATAGACACAAAAATCTTCAACAAAATGCTAGCAAACAGAATCCAGCAGCACATTAAAAGGATTGTACACCATGATCAAGTGGGGTTTATCCCAGGAATGCAAGGAGTCTTCAATATATGCAAATCAATCATTGTGATACACCATATTAACAAATTGAAGGAGAAAAACCATATGATCATTTCAATAGATTCAGAGAAAGCTTCAGACAAAATTCAACACCCATTTATGATAAAAACCCTCCAGAAAGTAGGCATAGAGGGAACTTATCTCAACATAGTAAAGACCATATATGACAAACCCACAGCCAGCATCATCCTCAGTGGTGAAAAACTGAAACCATTTCCACTAAGATCAGGAATAAGACAAGGTTGCCTACTTTCACCACTATTATTCAACATAGTTTTGGAAGATTTAGCCACAGCAATCAGAGAAGAAAAGGAAATAAAAGGAATCCAAGTCGGAAAAGAAGAAGTAAAACTGTCACTGTTTGAAGATGACATGATAAAATACATAGAGAATCTTAAAGATGCTACCAGAAAACTACTAGAGCTAATCAGTGCATTTGGTAAAGTAGCAGGATACAAAATTAATGCACAGAAATCTCTGGCATTCCTATACACTAATGATGAAAAATCTGAAAGAGAAATTAAGGAAACACTCCCATTTACCATTGCAACAAAAAGAATATAATACCTAGGAATTAACCTACCTAAGGAGACAAAAGACCTGTATGCAGAAAACTATAAGACACTGATGAAAGAAATTAAAGATGATACAAACAGATGGAGAGATATACCATGTTCTTGGATTGAAAGAATCAACATTGTGAAAATGACTATACTACCCAAAGCAATCAACAGATTCAATGCAATCCCTATCAAACTACCAATGGCATTTTTCACAGAAATAGAACAAAAAATTTCACAATTTGCATGGAAACACAAAAGACTCTGAATAGCCAGAGCAATCTTGAGAAAGAAAAATGGAGCTGGAGGAATCAGGCTCCTGGACTTCAGACTATACTACAAATCTCCAGTAATCAAGGCAGTATGGTACTGGCACAAAAACAGAAATATAGATCAATGGAACAGGAGAGAAAGCCCAGAGATAAGCCCATGCACATATTACCTTTTCTTTGATAAAGGAGGCAAGAATATACAATGGAGAAAAGACAGCCCGTTCAATAAGTGGTGCTGGGAAAACTGGACAGCTACATGTAAAAGAATGAAGTTAGAGCACTCTCTAACACCATACACAAAAATAAACTCAAAATGGATTAAAGACCTAAATGTAAAGCCAGACACTATAAAACTCTTAGAGGAAAACATAGGCAGAATAGTCTATGATATAAATCGCAGCAAGATCCTTTTTGGCCTACCTCCTAGAGTACTGGAAATAAAAACAAAAATAAACAAATGGGACCTAATGAAGCTTCAAAGCTTTTGCACAGCAAAGGAAACCATAAGCAAGACGAAAAGACAACCCTCAGAATGGGAGAAAATATTTGCAAATGTAGCAACTGACAAAGGATTAATCTCCAAAATTTACAATCAGTACATGCAGCTCAATAACAAAAAAACAAACAACCCAATCCAAAAATGGGCAGAAGACCTAAACAGACATTTCTCTAAAGAAGGCATACATATTGCCAACACACACATGAAAGGATGCTCAACGTCACTAATCATTAGAGAAATGTAAGTCAAAACTGTAATGAGGTATCACCTCACACCAGTAAGAATGGTCATCATCAAAAATTCTAGAAACAATAAATGCTGGAGAGGGTGTGGAGAAAAGGGAACCCTCTTGCCCTGTTGGTGGGAATGTAAATTGATACAGCCACTATGGAGAACAGCATGGAGTTTCCTTAAAAAACTAAAAATAGAAGTAACATACGACACAGCAATCCCACTACTGGGCATATACCCTGAGAAAACCATAATTCAAAGAGTCATGTACCACAATGTTCATTGCAGTTCTATTTACAATAGCCAGGACATGGAAGCAACCTAAGTGTCCATCAACAGATGAATGGATATAGAAGATGTGGCACTTATATATAATGGAATATTACTCAGCCATAAGAAGAAATGAAATTGAGTTATCTGTAGTGAGGTGGATGGACATAGATTCTGTCATACAGAGTGAAATAAGTCAGAAAGAGAAAAACAAATACCGTATGCTAACATATATATATGGAATCTAAAAAAAAAAAAAAGGTTCTGAAAAACCTAGGGGAACGACAGGAATAAAAACGTAGATGTAGAGAATGGACTTGAGGACACAGGGAGGGGGAAGGGTAAGCTGGGATGAAGTGAGAGACTTATATACACTACCAAATGTACAGTAGATAGCTAGTGAGAAGCAGCTGCATAGCACAGGGAGATCAGCTCGGTGCTTTGTGACCATGTGGAGGATTGGGATGAGGGGAGTGGGAGGGAGATGCAAGAGGGAGGAGATATAGGGATATATGTATATGTATAGCTGATTCACTTTGTTATAAAGCAGAAACTAACACACCATTGTAAAGCAATTATACTCCAATAAAGATGTTAAAAAAAATAGACTATTTTTAGAACAGTTTTAGACTTGCTGAAAAATTGGGAAGATTGTACACAAAGTTCTCATGTACCTCATACCCAGTTTTCTCTATTTTTAACATCTTACATTTGTATGGAACATTTATTACAATTAATGAACAAATATTCACACATAATTATTAACTAAAGTCCGTACTTTATTCAGATTTCCTTATTTTTTACCTAATGTCCTTTTTCTGTTCCAGGATACTACGTTACCTTTAGTCATCCTGTCGCTACTTAATTTTTTTAATACACAGAATATATTTGTAGTAATTTATTTTAGTGTCCTTGTCTGCTAATTCTATCATATGCTTCAGCTCTTGGTAGATTTTTATTAACTTGTTAAATGCATGCATTACCCTATGAAACAGGTTACTATTATTATTCCCATAGGCATAGGGACATCAAGTAACTTGCCCAAAGGCATACCACGATAATTGATGGAGCCATGACATGAACCCAGGCAGTCTGGCTCCATAGAAGTGAATACAGACCAAAAATCTGTTAGTTCAAATCTTCTTAAATTTCTTAATGAGTCTCTGAGATTTCAGTTCTCATCATTCAGAGCTTCAGAATTCTTGGGCCTCTATAAAGAAATGGAGAAAAATGAGCCCTTGGCCATGGTATCTGACATTTAAAGCAGTCTGGGGTCTTGTATGAGCCTGACATTCTGCTGTGTGATTTCTGCCTCTGGTCTTACCTGTCAAGTGAGAGGAATGGACTAGTTTGTGAAAAATGTCACATCCAGCTATAACCTTTGGTAGCCAATGATAAGATGAAATGCATAAGATGAAATGCAATTCTCTTGTTTTGGGCACTTTCAGGCAAGATCAGCTCAGGCTACTTAGAGACTTGTGTTGGTCTTTGTCCCTAAAGAATTTTGAACAAATTGTTGAATTTATCTTAGCTCAGTTTGTTTGTTTATAACATGAGGTAACCATAGGACCTACTTTACTTGGTTGCTGTAAGAATGAAAGCAAATACAGATAAAATGGCTAACATGCTAGTTTCCTTTTGTCCATCATCTTTATACATGGAGTAGTCAAAAGACAGACCTCTTCTAATCCTCCACATCCTATGACTTCATCAAAACAAGATCCAAACTGGTAGAAATTTCTCTAAAAAAATGTGTCATAATAAAACCATAGGAAGTTCAATGCTGCAGTCTTCAGGAACCACAGGTCTACAAGTGGCTCATTAATTTATACGCCAAGGACCTTCTACAGTATCCAGAGTCAAAATAAAGTACTAACAGAAATATCCCATTTAAATACATTAGTCTCCTTGGCCTTCATTCTGTTTATTGGAAATCCCTTCAGGTGTGCTTCCTTCCAGGGCTATCCCTGAAAACTCCTTTAGGTTATAGGAGCTACCCTATAACTATGGTGCAAACGGTCCTAGGCAAGGTTAAATTTTTGATTAGTTACATATTAGTACAACCGTGTCAATATATTACTACCCACCATAGGGAAGTGGTTTTGACAGATGCAGGAAGTAGAGGAGGGAGAGAATTTAGGGCATTTGAGGACACCAGCAGAGGTCAGGCTCCTCAGTCTCTGGGGACCCCAGATGTTACATCCCCAAAGTCCTCCCCACATCTTTATTATAGGTGTGGGAGGAGTCTGCATCTTTGGAAATTTCTTCAGAATTCTTGACCATGAATTCTGAAGGTTGCTGCCTTGATACATCTGCTTCATATGAAAAACATGGATTCGGTTATAACTTAAGTTATCTGATATTCATCATTTGAAGTAAAACTATTGCTTTTGTTTTAATATCTGGCTGATAGAGGTGGGATTTTCTTCAACGGCTTGTAACAAAAGAAAAGATCTTTTTGACTTTGCCCTGATGCTGAGATGGCAGCCCTACCCCCATCTTCTCTGGAAACTGATTTGAACGCATACAGATGAGTTGGCTGAGCACTACAGAAAGTTAGGTCATACCTGATACATTTCTTTCCCTCTGGGATGTCAAAAGAAAGGAATTTCAAAAGATGAATCCGTTGTAAACAAACCTACTCCCCAAGACTTTGAGAGAAGAAAAATCTTGCTTTTTACTAGCAAAGAATGCTGATGTTACTTTAAGAACATATATGTGAACTTACTGTACAAAGGTTAGTGATTGTAATTTTGCAGTATAAATTTTTTAATTTTGTTCAATAATCAGGATTAGGAGAGGAGAAAAAGAAGAATGTGGGGACCAAGGGAAGTCCATATAATGAAACTAGGTATTCACTTCCATTCAGAATCAAAATTGTTAAAGTTACTACTGTGTCATTTCTTCACCCTACATAAAGCAGCAATAGAATAGCCCATCTTCTTGAAATAATCAGGCTCTGCATGCATTAGTACATATAGATTTCAAATAGCAATCAGATTTATTGAAGTTATAATTATGTTCCAGCAGCGATTGTATAACATTTGAAGAAGAGCTACTGGTTTAAATGACAGGCAGAATGTGGAAGGGAAAGAATCAATCTAACACTGGAATTTTGCACCTAATTCATCAGAAGTAACATTTTCATAAGAAAAGGTAATGAAAATTGTAGCAGAGAAAATGGGTAGCATGAAACATTATCATTTTAAAGCCTTTTCACGGTTGCACATAAAAAAAGAAAAAGAAAAAAATTGGGGGGCAGAGCAGATGGCTTGATGCACACTACCAATGATTTGTGTACACACAGTTTAAAATGACAGTCTTTATTGTCCCCTGAACATTGCTTCTGATGACAGAAGCAAAGTCAGCAGGCTTAAAAATATGCAGACGTGTTAATATAATTTTATAAATGGAGATTGCACTTCATCTGTTAGAAAAAACTCAAGGTCATTCCTTACCATATGTCATAAAGATACTGGCTTTACTGATAGATGAAAAATACAATCTGGAAAGAGCTATGAGACATCAGCCACCGACTTCTAAAATAGATGTATAAAAGAAGGAAGTACTGAGGGACATTTATCTTTAAAAAAAATATTCTGGCTACCATTAGAATGAATCAGCCCCAGCAAACTCCTTTCAATTTGGAATGACAAAAACAGAAAAATAAAATAAAATACAGTTTAAAAACTTAGAAAACAAAACCAAAAAAGCATATAGCACAAGATAGCTTGCAGAGTAAGTGCCTGATTTCTTTAAAGAAATAATTCAATAGAAGATTTTGAGAGTATTTAGAGGGAAATCCAGGTATAAAACTGAAGTAAGAACTTTTTTTAAATTAATAAGACTGAAACTATGCTGAAAAAAAGTTAATCCAAGTCTGCCTATAAATTGGAAGCACTCTTTTGGCAGGGGTGTTGAGTGGGGAAGAGGGGTCAAAGTGAAGGATATAAAGGTGTGAGTATGTAAAATTCCAAATAGGGAATATAAAACGTATTCAGTAAAGATATGAGTAACCCCAAATTACATTTTTCTTTCATATTGTGTTCAGTTAAAAGAAAGAACCAGAGAATTCTAGAATAAAAGGGAAAAAGAGAAAAGAAAGCTGGGGAGAGAAAGAAAAACAGGGAAGAGAAAAGACAGTAGATTTTCACATGTGGATGAATAGTGGACTGTTGGACACCGAAGAAGCTGCAGTCATATCATAGATGGTGCTGGAATATCAAAACACAGTATGTCCTTTGCCTGGTTACCAAATGGGGCAATTGGAAAATAAATGACAGAACTTTTTCACACCTTGCCTATTCTCATTCCCATCCAGTATATGTCCACAGCTAACAAGAGCACCTAGGTGTTTTAAGTGTAAGAGCTAAGAACTCCTGGGGCTGCGCTGCAACCTGCAAAGCTGGAATGGATTTAGGCTCGGGGCCCCAGAACCCAAGCGAAAAATAATGCATATGCAATCTGGATGTCTCCCTCCTTCAGATAATGCTGCAGAGATAGAGTCAGGGATGGGCTCTGGGAATCCATGAGCCTCTTAAAATTGCATGTAAATTTTTGCTTTGCATTCTTCATATGCATTTTTCTAAAAAGGGAGAGCATGCTTGCATCAGTTTTTCACAAAGCTCAATCAAAACAAAAATGTTAAGAACCACTGTGGTGTAAAACAAACTGAACTTTGTACACAGAGCAGGGGAGAAGGTAAGACAATGGCTGTGCACAGACTATAATGCTAAATTTATTAACTGCCTACCTATGTCAGGTGCTGTTACAATCCTATATTTATTCCTCAATTTGTAAATGATAAAAGTGAGGTGTGAGATAAATAAAAAGAAGGAAAAAAAAAGAAAAAAAAAAGCTATGTCAAGTGTCACACAACTGGTTGATTCTCCAGATTCTCAATTTAGCCTCCATTGTAATTGTTGATGTCCCACAGGGCTTTTCCCTAAAGCCTGTCTTATTTCCCAACTTCTTTGAGCATTCTCTTCCTCCAGTTGCTATGGGTATGTTGATACTTACCAAATCTATATGTTGAGGATACAACTTCCTCTGAAGCTCCAGGCCAGAAAATACAACTGCATATGAGACTTCTTCTCTTGTCAGAGAACCTCAAAGTCTGTCTGCTTTTCATTCATAATGAGATCATTTTCCTCTAATCTTCCCTTTCAAAGCATCTGGAATCATCATTATCAACTATCTAATGGCACAGACAGAAAAATTTTAAATAGAACTAAAAAATAGAACTATTAAAATTAGAACTACCTTTGATTCCTTATTGTATCTTAACACACAATCCATACACTTATCCTGTTTCTTTGGCTTCCTATATGTTTTTCTAGTTCTGTAAAAGTGCCATTGGAATCTTGATAGAGATTACATTGAAACTATAGATGGCTTTGGGTAGTATGGACATTTTAACAATATTAATTTTTCTGATCCATGAACAGAGTATTTCTTTTCACTTATTTGTGTCTTCTTTAACTTCTTTCATTAATTTCTTATAGTTTTCAGCATACAGTTCTTTCACCTCCTTGGTTAAATTTATTGCTAAGTATTTTATTGTTTTTGATGCTATCATAAATGGGGTCATTATTTCTTTTCCAGATAGTTCTTTGTTAGTGTATAGAAACACTACTAATTTTTGTATATTGATTTTTGTATCCTGCAACTTTACTGAACTAGTTGATTAGATCCAACAGTGTTTTGGTGGAGTCTTTTGGGGTTTCTATATATAAGATCACGTCATCTGAAAATAGAGACAGAATGCCTTTACTTTTTTTCTTACCTAATTGCTCTGACTAGAATTTCCACTACTATGTTGAGTAGGACTGGGGAGGGTATGCCCCCTTGTCTTGTTTCTGATCTGAAAGAAAATCTTTCAGCCTTTCACCACCGAGTACGATGTTAGCTGTGTGTTGTCATATAT
This sequence comes from Delphinapterus leucas, assembly GCF_059928025.1. Classification (NCBI taxonomy): domain Eukaryota; kingdom Metazoa; phylum Chordata; class Mammalia; order Artiodactyla; family Monodontidae; genus Delphinapterus; species Delphinapterus leucas. The sequence continues at coordinate 77,894,325 of NC_143140.1, forward strand.
GGCCTTAATTACGTTGAAGTACGTCCCTTCTTATATCCAATTTGTTGACAATATGTATCATGAATGATGTTGAATTTCGTCAAATGCCATTTCTGCATCTATTGAGGTGATAATAAGATTTTTATCTCTCATTCTAGTAATGTGATATATCACATTTATTGATTTGCTTATGTCAAAACATCATTGAATCCCAGGGATAAATCCCACTTGATCATGATGTAAGATCCTTTTAATGTGCTGTTTAATTTGGTTTACTAGTATTTTGTTGAGAATTTTTGCATCTATATTCTTCAGGGATATTGACCTATAGCTTTCTTTCCTTGTAGTGCTTTTTTTGTGGCTTTCGTATCAGGATAATGCTGGCCTTGTAAAATGTATTTGGGGGGTGTTTCCTCTTCTTTAATATTTGGAAGAGTTTGAGAAAGAAAGGCATTAATTAATCTTTAAATGTTTGGTAAAATTCATCAGTGAAACCATTTGGTCCTGGGTTTTCCTTTGTTGGGAACTTTCGATTACTCATTAAATCTTCTTATTCATTATTAGTCTGTTCAGACGTTCTACTCCTTCATGATTCTGTCTTGGTAGGCTGTGTGTTTCTAGTTATTTACCCATTTTTTTCTAGGTTTTCCAATTTGTTGTTGTATAATTCTTCATAGTAGTCTCTTCTAATCCTTCAAATTTCTGTGGTATCAGTTATAATGTCTCTTCTTTCATTTAAAATTACATTTATTTAGGTTCTTTCCCTTTTTTTTTTCTTGGTGAGTCTAGCTAAAGGTTTGTCATTTTTGTGTTTGGGCTATGCAGCTCCCTGGGTGCTCTGGTTAGGCTACCTCATTGAGCTGGACTAGTGGCTGTGCTCAACAGTAGACAAGACTTCAAATTTGCTTCCCTGCCAAGCACAGAGCCAAAGAACAGGCTCTACAAGTCAGTACAGCTCAGAATCAGGCAGAACTACCCACTGGACTCCTTGGTCAGACAGGGCCACAAGCTTGGCTCTGCAGAGCCACTGGCTGGGACCTCTACTAGGTCACAGCTGAGAGGAGGAATGTAGCCTGCCAAGATCTGAGTGTTGGTTGCTGTAACTCACTCCCCCACTTCTCCAGCTGAATCTAATCACCAGTGGTCAAGTCCCACCAATTCCTCCTGTGATCCCTGTGAGACAAGACTCCAGTGGACCTCCCATGTAGTGTTCCTCAATACTGGGGGATCTGGATGTACACCTTGGGCTCTCATTTTCCCACTAGAGAAACCTTAGGCCCAAGGAGGCCCTCTTGGTACAGCTCTTGCTGGCCTGGAGGGAGCGGCAATCTGGTTAGAGCGTAGCCATTCCTCTTACCCTTCTAATGCAGTCCTTCTAAGTCTCTGTGATCCAGGGGGTTGCTTCAGCCACACTCCCATGTTCTGGGATTTTTACATGGTGTCTTGCTCTATGAATAGTTGCTAGTTGGTCTTCTTGTGAAAGGGAAGTGAAGTCAGACGTGCCTATGTCACCATTCTAATGACCGACTTATATCTCTTATTCAAATTTGATCACATGATCTCCTCCATATGTATCCTTGGCCTGATGAGCCTTCTGGAGATTACCATTTCCCATAGGATAGCATCCAAATTTTCTGTTTCCAAGGTCCTTCGTAATCTAGTTCTTGCTCCAGACTTATCTTATGTAACTCTCCAAATTGCAATTTAAATTCCAGTCTCAGTGAAGTATTTGCATTTTCTTGAATGATCCATGCTCAATCTCATACTTTTGCTGTTTCCTCCACCAGTAACACTTACACTGCTCTTTCCTCTGACTATCTTCTACAAATGCTTCAGATATGGGCTTTAGTCATACGTTCAAGGAAGATTTTCTGGCCCCTCTGGAATGAGTTGGATGTTTCTATTGTGTGCTCACATAATACCCTGTGCTTCCTCCATCATAGCACTTATATAATGGTCTTATTCTCCCACTAGGCAGTAACATCATTGAGCAGCAAAGCTATGTCTGTCTTGGTCATTCTTGTATTCTCAATGCTAACATAGTATCTGGCAAATATTAGGTACCCCATTGATCCTGTTGAATGAATAAATCTAAACTGACCCTGCAAATGGATCCCCTTTACACCATCCTGACTGATGCTAATCTGGTTAGGGTTGCCAGATAAAATACAGTTTACCCAGTTAACATTGAATTTCAGATAAACAATAAAAAAAACTTTAGTATAAATGTGTCCTATGCAATATTTGGGACATGCTTATACTAAAAAATATTTGGTGTTTTATTTGAAATTCAAAGTTAACTGGGTTACCAGTACTTATATTTGCTAAATATGGCTACCCCATTAACTTTGGCATCTGTCTGGTCCTTTGTTAGGGACTTTGAAGGCCTTTTTATTTCATACTAATAAGGCATTTCTTACAGGCTTCAAAGGTACCTGTGTTTGTCAATAAACTTCATCATGAACTTCCTGTACTACTGAGGTTCTTCCCCTGACTCATCTTTACCTTTATTACTGACCCAACTTCTGGGTTTCCTCTTAGCTCACAGGACCCACTTGCTTTTCCACTACTGGCCATGGCCTAATGTCTGCACCCTGATGATGTTTGGTCATTCACTTGTGTCTAGTATTAAACAGTTAGTAAGTCCATTGTCCTAGACTCTGCTTCTACTATACCCATCCTGGAGAATTATGGCTAAACATAGAGATGAGAGCTCACAGAACTCCTTGTTACATTTGTGGGTAGTTCTAATTGTTAGGGAATCAGTCTTTGTGTTGAACTGAAACTGTCTTCCTTGAAGCTTTCACCTATTTGAGTTTCAGTAGAAGTTTGCTTCTTGAGTGTAGAAAATGTCTTATTCACTTTGGTATCTCCAGCATCTATGACAGTGACTGGCACATAGAAGTTTCTCATAAATGCTGAATAGAAATGAATATTATTGCTTTTGGAGCTACACTGTGTAAAGTGAATCCCTTATCTACAGTCAGTTTTTCAAATATGTGAACAATGTTATAGAGGTCTACATCAATCTTGTCTGTTATAGACTAGGCAATCCCAGTTTCTTAAATCATTTTTCATTTGAGAAGCAGTGTACCTGGCATAGAAAAAGCACATGATTGTCTATTAAGAATTTATCCATATTTAATATACAAGGGCAAATACTGATGATATGAGAATTTAATGTTAGATATAGCTTTACATGACATAAACAATACTATTGGGTTTACATTTAAAAACTAATGGTCAAAGTGATCATTGTATCCCCTAAAAATGAATACTATGCCAACCTTTCAGTGAAAAGGAGACTTAACAGAATATATATTGCCTAGATCTTTTGAAAATGTATGTGTGTGTACATATGGCCAAGTACACACATAATTTGAGATTTTTAAATTTTGAAATACCGTACTCTTAATTTTTGTGCTGTATTTTGTAAAAACCTTTAACAATTCTCCAATCTTATTACTTGTCAATTCCTATGCTTACATAAATTGTCTAAATATAATTGGCATCAACTTTTAATATGTTATAGGATAGAGTAATCCAGAATTTTTTCAACGAAACACATTTTTCCATTTTTATTGCAATAATTAGCAAAGGGAATGATTGTTCCATCCACTGCAAAGCGATCTATAGAGAACAAAATAGAGGAGGAGAAACCAATGACTCAATCTAGAAGAAAAATCATACTAGAAAATGGTAAGGGACATATCTAGGTGCTAGTTACACCTTAATTATGTTATTAAAAGGGGGTAATTTTCAACGTTTCTTCAAAGTTGTATATCGTCCTTCAGCTCACCTACTAAACTGAAAGCTACATTTGATCATTTTAAGCAAGGAGAAAAACTAAGATTTTTTTTTATTATTAAAAAAATATTTTTAAAATCAGAACTATTGCAACTTGTGCACAAATACGTGCAACTTAACCTGCCTTTCATTTAGACCATGCACTAGTTTCTAAGATGGCATTTTGACTCTACTTTCTCTATTTACATTTGAATTAGGTTGTGTAATAGCCTGTCATCTCTATGGTCTAAGCACTATGAGTGGAGTAGGAGTTGGAAGAATCTTACTCTACATTAAAATTTGCACGTGGCCACACTTCCAAATCATGGGTAGATTAGTTGCTGCAGAAAGTTTGCACATAATTAAATGGATGGGAAATAAAGGGGATTCCTCTCAGCAAGATTCTCTAAAGGAAGTGTGTCTTAAACATTAAAACAGGGAAAAGTGATAAAGAAAGTCGGTTGCATCTTGTCCTTAATCAAGGGGTTCTCCATTAAAAACAAGAGCTTCTGAGTCTTGTTTCAGAAAGTATATATACGTGTGTGTGTGTGTGTGTGTGTGTGTGTGTGTGTGTATTTATACAGAAAGAGAGAAGGAGAGGGAGGTTTTGTAAGCCACCATGTTGGTTTCAACCCATATGATAGCTCAGAGTAACACTGAGATTCTGCAGTACATAAAATTGTTTTTGTTTTTGTCTGTCCAGGCTGCTATAACAAAGTGCCATAGACTGGGTGGCTTATAAACAACAGAAATCTATTTCTCACAGTTTAGTTCTGGAGGCTGGGAAGTCCAAGACCAAGGGGTTGGCCGATTCAGTGTCTGTTGAGATCCTTCTTCCTGGTTCTGAGATGTCCGTCTTTTCCACGTGTCCTCACACAGTAGACATGGATGAGAGAGCTCTCTGGGGTCTCTTTTATGAGGGCACTAATTCCATCTGTGGAGGTTCTGCCCTCATGACCTAATCGCTTCCCAAAGCCCTCTCCTTCCAATACATCACATTGGGGGCAAGGATTTCAATATATGAATTGTGGTGAGGGGCACAAATATTCAGCTCATAACAGTTTTATCCCCAACAAACACCACGACAGCCACTGTGTGTCAGAATGTTGGGATTCCCTGTGTTCTAACTGCAGATCACGTGTTTATCTTCCCTAAGGAAGTAAGCAGTGGTCTTCCCCTCTCCATCACCCTCACATCACCTCTTCTCCACTTGCTATCCATTTTCCTAAATAGCAGATTTGAAGGGAATCCCTGGAGTAGGTTAAAATACGTTGCCAGAGGAAATAATGCTTCTATTTTAAAAGAAAAAGCAAGAAAAGGAAGATTCTGCTGGCTCCATGATACGCCTTCCTCCAAGCTGCTGTTTAGAAGACAAATCTATTGCCACCTCCAAGCTTTTCTGGGAGACTGCTGTGGAAGAAAACCCTCTGTACTGAAGCTTTTTCTCTTCTAGAGATACATCATGTGAAGAGTGGTCACTCTCCCATAAGACAAAAAAGATGAGGGCCCACACCAGAACACTCATGAGGAGAGACATTCAGAGGCCAGTAAGAATGAAGTCCTGTGCCATTTGTCACAAATGATGGTGAGATTTAAATTGCCTTCCTTCTTACCTGCCTCTCTGCTGTCAGAAGCCAGGGAGCCTGAAATACTTGGGGTTTTCTTTATTTGAATTGTAGCATTTGTTCAAACTGTATCCCTAAACCCCTGACCGAGCTACTAAAAATAACGACTCCTGAGACAAATAATGAGTAATACTCTGAACAGAGCTATGGGAGAGGAAGGAGAACGTTTGCAGCTGAGATCTGAAGAAGAATCAGTGAGGGTTAGAGAGCACAAACGACTTCAGAGCCGATGTAAGAAACACTCTGCTGTCCAACTGTCTCCCATTTTGTCTGTTCCCACCGACAAAATGAACAAGCTTCAGAAACATTTGAAGATATTGAAGAGATTCTCTGAGAGTTGCCCTTGGATGGCTTAAAATTAAGAAAGAGTCATGTGAAATGATTCTTAAAATAGAAGAATAATATCCAGGGGAATTGTACAAGACCACATAGATTAAACCACAGTTGATCTTGTAAACAGGAAAAACATGTTAATTGCAAAAGGTTTAGTTCCCATTTGAACAGTTTGATGACGTCAGTACCTTAACAAACAAAGAAAAAAGTTTGCCCTGGGACTTCGTTTCACACCTTCTGAGAAGCAGGAGCCGTCTAAATATTCCCCAGCCTAGGTTCTTCCGAGTACAAAGCCGTGAAACAAAGCCCTCAGCTTTTCATCACATTGGGACAGTTGAAAAACTATCGCATCTCCCTTATGTTCCTTGTGGGTAATTCTAAATTAAACTCTAAACAAAGAACTCTCACCATCACTAATCAGGCATAACCCAAATCAATTAAAATAGACGGGATTATTTTGGCAGTTGGCATGATTTATTAAGAGCCTGAAGCTGGAGGTGCTTTGGTGTCAACTGGTAAAATCTAGGGGAACTAATTCAGATGATACTGTATTAAATGATTTTTGGAGTTAATGTACTTCAGATGATTTTGCAAATTAAACTCATAAAGTTAATTCTCATAAAGCTAATTTAATTTTGATAGTTCAGGAAAAAAACAGCCATTTTCATCAAAGTGAATAACATTTACTTTGAGGGCAGTTGTCTTTGGATTTTAAAACAGAAAAATACCTCCAGCCCTCACTCCATAAATCCATTGAGGTCTATCCTTAACACCTTCCAACAAAAAATCTACTCCAATGATTGTGGCAGCCATCCCAGAACATCCCGCAAGGATTTATTATTTATCTTTAAATTTTATTAAGATTTAAATTTGATAAAATTGTAGGAACTTTTCTCTGCCCTCCACTTCAAATGATACTACATGAAAAACCTGTCCAACATTGTTGTTATTACTATTTTTAGACAGGGAGAGACCCAGATTTCCCCAAACACTAAAGATTGATTTTTAAATCAATGATCTACTGGTAAGGGATGGATGGGATGCTCTTTTCTCAAAAAATCAAGTGAGGATTTCAAAGAACATCACAGAATAATAAATCACTGACAGAATTTGATAACCTCATCCAAGTCTAGTCACCTTTACAGCCTCATTTCAACAGTAGAATTAGGGTCACAAATAGGTTCAGGAAGCATTATGTAAAAAGTTAAGTTTGGGGAAATGACTATTTTCTACCCAGCCCACGTTGACCTTCTCAGGAATTCTGGTAAATAGAGAGGGGAGGGGTTAACTCTGACCCCATCTAGTACACTTGTCCAAAGCAATGATATTAAATCCTGTTTAATGGTGAATCAGTGAGAATTCCCCCCCCCCCAAAATAAGCCAGCTCTCCCTAGATTATAGCCCATGAGGTAAAAGTTGTCTTGTTTCACCCAATCTCCAGACCACATTGAGATTTAGAGTCTGGCTCCAAACAGAGTTAGATCTGTGGTGGGAGACAAGGACAAAGTTAAAAGGTCGAGTTTATCAAAATATATCCAGATATTCTGGCAAGAAAATGCGGATCTCCAGGGCAGATCTCAGGGAGTAGGAACCCTGACATGCCATTGGCTTCTTAGAGAACTGGATCTTCAGGGGCAAGAATAGGTTAGTTTTTTACAAATCACAATAAAGTCAGAACCTATGATCCATTGTGCCAAAAAAAAAAATCAGGTGGAGAGAAATGGAAATTCCAGTCTCTAATTTCAGCAGCTCTTTAGAAGTGGCTAACAAATTTATTTTACTTAACAAACATCTTTAAGCACCTGAGTTGTGTACTGTGGTAAAATCAGTTCTACAGTTAGGCAGAGAAGCAGAGGGAGAGAGGGCATGAAATAATAATTTAATTCTATCAATATGTATCAAGTGCCTTCTTAGGGAGATGCTAGGATAAATACTCTACTTGTGACCTGAGCCCCCTGGGTATGAAATGATTTCCCTTCTCATAGGAACACAGGAAGTTAACAGGTCCTGTCCTTGTGTCCTTCCTATCAGCAGTGAGGGAAGAAAAAGGAGTGTCTGCAAAGCTGTAGAAAGACTTTTTGTTGAGAAATCATGCTTGCTGGTGTTTTATACTTCTACAGATATGAGGGAAAAGCTTGTCCCTTTGTAGCTCAAATAAGGCAATCGGAAATTATAATTGGATGCTACCATGGAAGCCCAGATCCTACCGCGGGGGCTATAAATAGAAGTGACGAGAACACCCTCTCCCTGCTGGAACTACTAGTGGGCTTCCCTGTGAGGTTTGGCTACAGACTGGGAACATAGCAACAGCTTTATCCAAGGCAGCTCCACCCACCCTGAGGTGTCGAAGCACATGTGAGCTTTGAAGAATCTCCCCCGTGGCAGGGGGCTGACAGCATTGCCAGGGCCTGCTGTGGAGTATTTAGCATCGTAGTTAGTGGGAAATAAAGAGAATGTATAGGTCTTTGGTTTTTCTTTTAATGTCCTGCCATTCCTGTCTCATCGAGATCCTAAAGAACCTAAGAACGTCTCACACAGGCAGCTTACAAGATTGAAGCACCTTCTAGGATTAGAGGTTTACAAAAAATGAACGACAGTCCTTGTCCTTAAAGCACTCTCTGCTGGGACAAGAGTCATAAACGTCTAAAAATGAGGCCAGGTACACATGTAAGAGTTGAAAAGCTAGTGATAATAATAATAATACAAAGCCAAATCTGGTCATTGTTGCAAAAACAAAAAAGGAAAAAAGAAAAAGAAACCCACTATTTGGAAAAAGAGAGAAGGGAGAGATTACTTCTAAAACATTCAAGGAACAATTAATGATCACTGTTTTGAAATTAAAAGTTTCTTCAATATCCAGATATTACCAAGAGATGCACAAAAACTAGGGATGAAGTTCTAAGAGGGAAATAAAAGCAAGTAAAATAGATAGGTAATTATAGCATACCGAATAACTGAGTAAGCCATTCTACCAGTCAATGCTTTAGTTCTATCATCTATAAACCCAACATAAGATGAAAATCAATCTGGGAATAATCGCTTCCTTCCTATTTAATGGAGAATCTTATGAGGATGACTGAAGTGATCCCAATATGATGTTTTATGCTCTTCAACAGAAAAAGCAATGAAAAGGCATTATATTATTGTAAACAGGTGCTTACCAACATAAAAAATTATGGTCTACTACCTAGTCTGTGTTTCTGAGATAGGAAAAGAGGTTATTTTGATGTATCATGTTTCATATGAACAGGTTTGCATTATGTGATATTCTAGGATCTTTAGACATTTAAAACACACTTTATAGAAGACATCATATTTAAGGCTATTTTCTTAATTTCAACAAAGTTATGAGAAGATATTTCACTATCAGAGGACATTAGGTTGGGTGCTGGAGGCACAACAATAATGAAAGTATTTCTTATCCTCAAGAAGCCAACAGAGATGAGGTAAAGTCACAAGCCAGTTAATGCACTGAGTTTCTGTAATAGACACACGTACAAATGAATATGATGACAGAGGAGAAAAAGCAACTACATGGCTCATAGGATTCAGAAAAGAGTTTACCAAGAAGACTGTCTTGGAACTGGATCTTACAGACAGAGTTTGGGATAGACAGGTTATGGGGCAAGGGCAGACCAAACGTATAAAAGTACATGTAAAAGTTCAGAGCTATCAAAGAAGACACAGAAAGGTAAAACAGTCCATGTGGCTGGTGCTTAGGTGGAGGTCAGTCGGGTAGTAGTGGCTAAATAAGAGACCAGTGGTCTAAAGGTGGAACATTTGACAGGACAAATGGCCCTGGCTTTTCAATACATCAGGGTCAAGAAAAGAAAGGACTGGCCTGCATTTAAAAAAAAAATCAAGGGACAAAACACCAGATCTTGGAATGGATTTGGCTTTGAAAAAACAATTGTATAAACTCTTGAAGGACAATTGAGCAAATCTGATTATGAACTGGGTATTAGATGCAAAGAATCTACTTTTGGTTCTGTTTAAAGATATTCTTTTTTTTTTTTAAAGATTTATACTGAAATATTTGGGGGTGGAACATCATGCTATCTGTAATTCACTTGAAAATACTTAAGCATGTAAAAATAAAGTAAAAAGTAACATGTCAAAAAAAAAGAAGATACCAGTGGCCTGATTGCATGAATACTCTTTTTATTTAAATTAGTCCTTTCAGGGCACCCAGGTTATTTATTTATTTATTTATTTTCTGAGAGTATCTGCATATGGAGCCTTTTTATCCAGGATTTCTCAACTGCTCTTGCCTTTATGATAGACTGAAATGGTCCTACATATTTCACTCTCTAAGAATCAAAGTGCACACATTTATCCCCCTTGTACGTAGTTCACCTGCCTGCATAGTGTATCCACATGCCTAATTTCGAGGTGATTAATTTAAGTCAAGGGTTATAAATCACTGACTGCTAATTACCTGTACCACTTCCCAGGGACTTTGTAACTCATATTCACAACAGGCTCTTTGTTTAACCGTTTAGCTTATATGAGAAACTAGCCACAACAAAGAGATGGGATACTTCATCTTTAGATTTGAAAGTTTACACTTAATTTTGATAGAACAGAATGTTACTGAGGTCACAGGGCATCTGAGTCTCTCTGCTCCTGAGCTGTCAATGGCACACTTATCTGGTATTCGCTGGCTTGCAAATGCAGTCCCCAAAGGGACTTTATGTCAACATACTTGTAAATTAACAAATTATAGAATTCCAGGACTGAAGATAATTTGGTAAATATTTATTGAGTGCACACTATTTTCCAGGCATTGCTCTGGGAGATGCAGTTACAGCAGTGAGCCAAACAAAGTCCTAGCTTTCAAAGGCTCACATTCTAGATAGAAGAGGCTGCCAAGATGTACATACAGACAGACATAAAACCGGAGGGGGAATACCCAGTGATGAAGGTATGAGTGCTCTTTTGTATTAAAGATAAGGGAAGGCCTGCTCAGTACGATGATGCTTTAGGGACCATCTAAAGTGTGGCAATATGCCGAGCAGCAAGAACTAAGGTCATGTGCTATGGGTTGTTTAAAGGCTTGAGAGGAAGAGCAAGGAGGCTAACTTGACTGGAGCAACATCAGAGAGGGGGCGGGTGCTGGAGGGGATATCGGAGCTACAGCAGGACCCAGGTCATAGAGAGCCTTGTGGGTTTCGTTAAGGACTTTGGATTTTGCACTAAGTGAGACGAGGGGCCACTGGAGAGTCATGAGCAGAGAAAAGGCATGATCTGATTTATGTTTCCTAATGATCACCCTGGCTAGTATGGTAAGTAAAGACTATGGGGCTGCTGCACTATTTAAGGGACATTTGGGTGGCTTTGTCTAGGGTGGTTGTATTGGTGATGTGAAGGAGATGAAAGATGGCTGGATCGTGGATCTTTATTAAAGTCACCAGAACTTGAAGGCAGGGCTCTCGTCTGCTTTATTCTCTTCTGTATCTGCAGCTTCCAGAACAGTAACAGATACATGGCAGGTAAATGTTAGTAAATATTTTTAAAATACTGAGTGAAGGTAATGACTGGAGGATTATATGCGGGGAGTGAGAGAGGAACGGAGTCGAGGATGGCTCCAGGATTTGGGGCCTGAACAACAGGAAAATGGAGATGACACTTGCTGAGATGGTCAAACATTTGGGAAGAACAAATTGTGGTGGGAATTGAGAGTTTGGTTTAGGCCATGGCAGGTAGGTGGGTGGATATAAAAGAGTGAAGTTCAGAGCACATGTCAGGTGTGAACATTTGAGAGTCAACAAAATACAGACAATATATAAAACCATAAGACTGGATGATGTTACCTAGGGGATTGTGTAGGTAAAGAAGAAAACCAGGATCCCTGAGGAACACCACCATATCATGGTTATTGAGGGTGATGGAGAATCATAAAAGTCTGAGAGAATGACTGAAGAGCGAGGAGGGGAACCAGAGAGAGATGGCCCAGTAGGAAGAGATGAGAGTGTGTCAGTGAGGAAAGCTCCTTTGCTGTGCAAATGCAGAGAGAGGGCCAATGAGATGAGAACCCAGAGCTTCCCAGTAGACTAATTACGGGAAGATCACTGTTATCCTTACAACAGAGAATAAGAGAAGTACAAGTGGAAGAACTAAGGATAGACTGCTTTTGTAATTTTTTTTCTATAAATGGGGGAACAAAAGGAAAGAAAGAAGGTGGTAACTGGAGGAGGGTGTGGGGTGGAAGGAATGGTCCAGTAGTGAGGAAAAACCTGATGATCGAAGGACACGCTAGATAAAATTCAAGGTCAGCTAAGGTAATATTTCATGAGTAATACAAATTAAACATTGAAGTAATAACCTTTTGAATCTCATAATCTTTTTCTACTTACTTATATTCTTACTCAACAAAATTGACTTCAAATACATTTGAGGATTTGTTACCTCCAGCAATACCCCTAATTCGAAAGTGTGTTCTTTATTCCTGTCCTGTCCCTAGAGAATGGACTTGAGGACACGGGGAGGGGAAAGCTGGGACAAAGTGAGAGAGTGGCATGGACATATATATACTACTAAACGTAAAATAGATAGCTAGTGGGAAGCAGCAACATAGCACAGGGAGATCAGCTCAGTGCTTTGTGACCACCTAGAGGGGTGGGATAGGGAGGGTGGGAGGGAGACGTAAGAGGGAGGGGATATGGGGATATATGTATATGTGTAGCTGATTCACTTTGTTATACAGCAGCAACTAGCACACCATTGTAAAGCAATTATACTCCAATAAAGATGTGAAAAGAACAGTGTGTTCTTGCCTGTGTGACATAAAACAAACAGCATTATCATGTCCTTCTTCTCCTTCTTCTCTCTCTTTCCTCCCTCTTCCTCTTCATTCATAGGTAGGGCAGGTCAAAAGTGAGTAATCCAGCTGAGTTCATTTGATGAGCATATTGCTCACCAATCTTTTGCTCATTCCTGTTTCAGCACTTGTGCATTTCTGGATATGCTGCCCCCTTGGCTGGGGAAATGACCTCTTCTCTTGACCTCCGCCTCCCGGTCCTTTCACTCCAAGAGGCAGAGGAGGCTCTCCTTTGTTACTACTCCTTGACAGGAAGAAACCTCATAATTATCAGCCAGAATCGAAAGCTGGGGTGGTGTCTAAACTGTTACAGAGTTTTACAGAAGTTAGTATGAAGGATGAATTATTTAAAGCCAAGTAAATTGCTAGAAAAATTTTAAAATTCATGCTATTATTATTTATGAAACATGGTCAGCAGAGATACCTAAGCATATTAATTGGGATGGCTCTATAAAATAATCTTATCATGCAAAAAAGGCAATAAACCTTAGCATATTTGGGAAATTAAAATCTAATGAGAAAGCATCTTCAATTTAATTCATTTAATTGAACTTTACTTTGCACAAGACACCATGAGGGGTTGTGTGAAATATATAATTGAATAAGAAATAGTTCCCACAATTGAAAAAGAATAAAAAAAACAAAAGAAGTATATAATTATTTACAGCAACCTGCAACACACACACACACAGACACAAACGGACCACAAATTAGTTATTCTCTTAAACGTATCAAGCGTTTTCATATCTAGTATTTCTGCACAGTCATCACAACTCCCTAGTCACCCTTTCTGCAACTCTCTGTCTTTGGAACGCTACTCATCCTTCCAAACTCAGCTTCCTGGAGACCTTTGGATCTCTACATTAAGAATTAACCTTTTCTCCCCCCTTTTTGCAACTGTTTATCATTTTCCTGCTAATAAGTACATGTCTGTTCACCCCATCAGACTGTGAATACCTTGAAGACAGTCATGATGTTTTATTCTTCTGTGATTCCCCTCAGTGTCTAGCCCAGGGCCTTGCTCATAATTAGAATGCAATATATTTTGGTGAACTAAATTATTTCATTGATCATCAGCCTGAGAAAGCTTAATCAAGACAAGAAGCCTAAATAATTGCTGGAGTCCTGATAACATTGGCTAGAATTTATTAGACTTAGTCTATACCAGCAACTATGTTAAGAGCTACATATACAGTATGTCTAATCCTTACTTTAATCCTTTTAAGACCCCTTGGAGATGTATTTTATTAAGCTTCTTCTAAAGATGGGAAAAATGAGGGTAGTAAAAGTTACCTAACATGATCAAGATCTCACATATGCAAGGGGAAGATCTGAATATGGCCTAGGTCTAAATCAATCTGGACTTGAATCTAGTTTTATCTGACTCAAAGTCTGTGCTTTACCCATGATTCAAGTTGCCTGTCATTGTGAGAGACAGCAGGAGCTCATCATCTACTGATCACCTACAGTGTGTCAGGCATTGAGCAATGGCTCAATCTCTTTTACTTCATTAGATGTTCACAAAACTTCTAGAGGATAAACTCAAAGAAGTTTAAAGAGTGTAAGTAAAGTGTTCAAGATTGCTAGAAGTGGCAGAGCTGAGGTTTCTATCCTAGGCTAACTAGGGCACTTTAATAATAAACCTTTAGACATTAAGGCTGAGGCCTTTCCCACCTCCCTTCCCATAATAGCTCAAGGCTTCCCTTCTCTGGATGTGAAACAGGAGGAATGGGGGCAGGGCACAACCTTTAAAAGAATGACATAGCTATAGAACCTGACAAAAACTTGTTAGAACCAACTTGGTCCAAGATAGCAGAAGATTCGACTTCCAGTGGACCTTGAGCCTCATCTTATGCTCATTGTAATACATTAGCATATGCTAAACGACACACCCACCAGCGCCATGACAGCTCTGAGGCCAACCACAAAAGGTCAAAAAGTGGGCAGTGGCCCAGTTCCTGGAAATCCCCCCACTTCCCAAAATAGTTGGAATAATCCTCTCACTCACTGGCCTGTGAAGTTACCCAGCCCATAAAAACTAACCACCCCATATCTCAGGGCCTCTTGTCTTCTGAGATGGCCCACACTCTGTCTGTGGAATGTGTTTCTCTCTAAATAAATCCACTTCTTGCCTATCACTTTGTCTCTCACTGAACTCTGTGAGGAGATATCAAGAACCTGAGCTTCATCAAATCCTGAGACCAGGTGTGTGATCTCAATTAAAAGACCATGGGTTCAAGTCCCAATCTGCGTTGCACAGTTTCAGATGCAGGGGAAGAAAGGGTTTTGGTCAATAACAATGTGTTTTGGAGGGTTTTCCCCTCATGACGAATCAATTTTCTGACACCAGCTGGGTGCCCTATAATTTAACTCAATCCTGACACTATCCACCAGGAGATAGCATCAAATCCCACAGGTTAAGGGCTCAGTCCCACAGGACTGCCCCAAAACCCAACTTCAGATGCCAATCAAAAACCCAGATTGTCACCTGGGCTTCTGACTGATTGTCTAGTTCCAACAACTCCCTCCTCGAGTTCAATTAATTTGTGAGAGCAACTCACAGAACCCAGCGAAACATTTTACCTATTAGATTACTGGTTTATTATAAAAAGATACAACTCGGGAACAGCCAGATGGAAGAGATGCATAGGGCAAGGCATGGGGAAAAAGGCAGGTCTTCTGTGCTCTCTCTGGGCTCAACACTCTCCCCAAGTGTCCACATGTTCACCAACCCCGAAGGTCTCCCAACCCTGTGCTTTTGGGTATTTATGGAGGCTTCATTACATAGACATAATTGATTAAATCATTGGCCATTGGTGATTGAGCTCAGTCTCCAGCATCTCTCCCTCCCAAGAGGTCAGGGCTGGAACGGAAAGTTCCAACCCTCTAATCCCCTGGTTGGCTCCCCTGGCAACCAGCCTTCAACCTTAGGCTTTTTTTTTTTTTTTTTTTGCGGTACGCGGGCCTGTCACTGTTGTGGCCTCTCCCGTTGCGGAGCACAGGCTCCGGACGCGCAAGCTCAGCGGCCATGGCTCACGGACCCCGCCGCTCCATGGCATGTGGGATCCTCCCGACCGGGGCACGAACCCGCGTCCCCGGCATCGGCAGGCGGACTCTCAACCACTGCGCCAGCAGGGAAGCCCAACCTTAGGCATTTTTAAAAGCCACCTCATTAATATAACAATAGACACTTTTACTGCTCTTCTCACTTAAGAAATTCCAAACGTTTTGGGATCTCTGTGCCAGAAACTGGGGAGAAGACCAAATGTACATTTCTTATTATAAATCTCAATATCACAGGAAGCCTGTCTCCTGGGGACTTCCAGGCACTCAGTGGGGGAGCTTTTGGTGAATTCAACCTAGAGGATGTTTTCCCTCTTGAGTTACACAACTCTACTTCCTCCCTACCCCAAGTCATAAAGAAACTGAAACTTTCTCCCCTCTGTTCTTTCCTCAAAATTTCCACCTCTCTCTAAACTGCTCTCCTGCTCATAGATATTTTTGCTGGTTTTTCAAATTGTACTCTTGCAAGATTTTTCCAGTCAAGTTTCCAGATTCTGCCCTACCCATTGTATGTTTTTCTTTACAGGGGACAAGTGGGGAAGCTGGCGTGGGGAGGGGGGTGAGTCAGAGTGAGGAATCATTGCCTTCAATCGACACAGGGAATGCTGTAATTTCCAATAGTGACCCTAAGAGTAGAATGTGGGGACTGATTTTGACGCCTCAGGTCAGGAAAAGTTGCATGGAGGAGTAAAAATTTGATCAGGACAACAAAAAAGGAGTGTGATTTCAAACTGGGTGACAGGCAGAACATGCCTAAAGGGTAGAGTGAGCCTGCAGTGGTGAGATTATACAGGGAGAGGAATAGGGATGAGTCACTATTTGCTAGTTGTGAAGGCTGATGGCAGAAGGAACAGCATGATATGACTAAAGGCTAAGAGAGAAGTGAGCTGATTGATATTGAAGAGGAAAGAGCACTGAGAGCCTAAATGCTCCTGTTTGAGAAGATAATATTTGCACCCTCTCTGCTTTCCAAACAAGGAATTAAACACGTGTTTCGCTCAATAACAATCCCTAGCATCACAAGTGGGTGTTTAAAGAACATGAACACTTTATGTAGCTTATAGTCATTTACTGGGCCAAATTACGAAGTCATACATTGACAGAGAATCACACTCAGGCTAAGGAAGCTCCACATTTTAAAAATAATTCTTAAGCTGAAAAATAATTGAGATATTTAAATATTAAGACACAGTCAAATCAGAAGTTTAGAACAAGTTCATTCCAGGAGTCCACAGCTCAAACCTTGAGTAAATGAGCTGCCCAGTGACCTTCCAGCTGGCTACATTTTCAGAAATCCTATTGCTTGTCATTTATATGAAAGATGCCCTTCTTTAAACCTATTCTTTATCATTCACTTTGTTTCTGCTTCAGAAACAGTTTGCGCTTATTTCTTTTTTAATTTTTAATGATTTTCTGTAGTAGGATTTCTTCTTTGAGTTCGATAGGATTGACTTGAATCAACATTGCAGAAAACCCATAAAGTGAGGGTGTTTCTGTATCTTGCAACCATTCAGACAACACTTGTCTGCATGTTGAAGGCTTAGCAGCATTTTTCACAAGTTTTGCCTCACACAAAGAATATTATCTTTTCTTTCCTCTTGATCTGCTCTGTAGTTCTCTATATTTTAGTTCATTTTTTTTCCCGTGGTGACTCAGAAATAATATTCGGCACTCTCTGTTCCATGGCTTCCTATCATTCCTTCCTTTCTATTGCAGGATTTCTATCACTTTTCTGATAGTTCTGTGGGTGAAGTACCTCCCTCTGAAGAACTACAAGCCCTTCTATCAGAGTACTTGGTTTAATTACCTCCTATGTAATTTTATATTGAAATGTCTCTTTGATTCACTAGGCTGTGAGTCTCCTGAGAGCAGGAACTGATCTTTTATTTTTATGTCCTCTAGAACAATGGCTGTCACATAAGAGGTGTTCAATAAACACTAATTAATATTCATGAATCTGGAGTGAAAGGACTTCGATTGAGTTGTCTCCCTGACATTTACTCCCCTTGTGATATGGACGAAGCGTTTCCCTTTTTCAACTTGTTTCCTCACAGTCTCTTGTAGTTATTTTAATTGAGTTGAAGCCATGTAAAGTGCTTTACATAACTGTAAAGTATGGATGCATGCATGTCACTGTGTTAACTCTAGGTTTAGTACTGAAATAGTACAGGGAATAGTGCAAACCAGTGGTTCTCAACCCAGGGTGAATTTGCCTTCATGGGGACACTTGGCAACATCTGGAGGGATATTTGGTTCTCACATCTGGGTGAGGGAGGGGTATTGCCTACTGGCATCTAGTGATTAGGGACCAGGGTTGCTGCTAAATATCATATAATGCACTGAAAAGCCCCACAATAAAGAATTATCAGGTATAAATTGTCAATAGGGCCAAATTTGAGAAACCCTGGTTCAAACTTGAAAACATATCATAGGTAAAACACTTTTCTTAATATATCTGTCGCTAGATAATTGCCTGAGTTTTAGCTTTTGTATACATAAATAGGGCTCATCAAATTAATGTATTTATAACTATTGGTATAACTCCCTATCTTTTATAATACAAATGTGTTTGCTTACTCTCTGTTTAGTCTTCTAGAAATAGTAATCTACACATGGGAGAAACTTCTGATTTCCTCTTTTTTTAGGCACACAGTGGGCTTATACTTTCCTAACCCCCTTATATGTAGACAGGCCTTCCTGACTAGTTTTAAACAAAGCCTTGTGAATAGAAGTTACATGTGTCCCTTCAGAGCCGAAGCATTTAATAGCTGATGCAAGACTACCCTGTTCTCTTCTGCTCTGATTTGATGAAGATGGAAGCAGCCTGGATTCCAGAGCCTCACATGGTAGACAGCTGCCTAGAAACTCACCCAGATCCATACCAGATTTTATATGAGCAAAAATAAACCTTTTCTATGTTAAGCCACCATCATTTGAGGCTTGTTTGTTAAAGAAATTTAACTTAGAGTCACTTGACCACTACACTAATGAAAATGAGAACAATGTTGGTTGCATCGAGCACTTTATACTCAACTGGAACAATTACTGGTATAGAACTTGACCTCAGTAAATATTTTAATGCATAATTGTTGCAAGAAAGGAAAAGAAAATCATTGACCCAGTATCTTGCTTTTCAGAGTACCTTTGTCCAATTATGACAACTGTGCTGGTTCTGGACTCATGGTTTTGTTTTCAAAGGTCAGAGTCTAGAAATTTTGACTAAGGTATTTTGTGATATGTAATCCTTCAACCACTAACACATATTTGAATAATGTGTAGCAAATCTTGAAAGCCCCTTGATATCCTCACTGACTCAAAATGCCATAAATGCAGACACTGGACAACACGCTGCTGAGACGTCATGGTCTTTTGCTACAAGGAAACTCCTAGGTTAATTAGTTATGAGTGCCAGGACGGTTTTCTGTCACTGTTCAGCCGGACTGAATTTGCAAAGCTTGCCCTCTTGCGGCCAAGCAGTTCCAATTGTTATGGATGACAGAGGATTGTTTACTTGCCCCTTTAAGCTGCTAACTGATGAGGGCAGGAGTCTGCAGTACTGCATAGTGAGGAGTAGGGGCTCTGGAATCAGATGTCTGGGACCTACCACCCCTTACCTGTGTCGTTTAGGGCCCATACTCTCATCTGTAAAATGTGGACAGTAAAAGTACCAATATTACAGAGCTATCCAGCTCAACAGGTGTTACAGGTTTTAAAATAATATTTGCCAGAGAACAAATGTTCAAGTAAAGTGAACTTACGTTATCTACAGTGACTTTGAACTAGTATTTGCAGTTTCCTCAAAGTGCTATGTACATTAACTAGACAAGCAATTGCTACCTAGTGCAATTGCAAAGGGGCACCGTGCTTTACCAACTGAATATTTCAAAAGGTATTCGAAACAGATAAAATAGTTTACAAACATGACATAATCTGTGTTGAAATGTGCCTTTCAAGCCATATCTTTGTTATAAAATTCTCTGTCAAACCATGAAGACATTCCCATGAAGACATGAGAATGCAAGATTTGTATATTCACATCTTCTCAAATGAATTGTTCAGAGAAAAGAGGCATTTGTTAAATTTTTTTTCTCCTATCTTTTCCATTTCCTTTTAAAATTTCCAGGCAATTGAATAAACATTGGAATGACTAATTTGGACATGAAAATCATATTGCAGATTAAAAAAGCAGATAAATTGGTTCAAAAATGGCCTTTGGTGGATTCCAAGAGGATATTCAATTCAATATAAGAATCAGTCATAAAGTTGATGACTGTGCATTTCCTGGCGATCATGTCAACTAACTTTCTGAAGAAATAGTTAAAAGTGCATCCTGGCCCCAAAGAACTGTAGGGCTCTCAAAGAGTCTGGAATATAAAATACCATCTCCTACAAACTGAGAAGAGATTATAATTGCATTTGGCTCTATGATCTCATGAATATTAGATTATCCTGCACGATGTAGAAACAGAAGGCAATAAAGAGAATTGTCCAAACTGGCTAGAATTTCATTTATATTTTGCCAAGCTGTTCTACGTTAGCCATTGAAAATTATATGAAATGAACATGGAATTAAAATTATAATTATTACATAGTAATACATAACTTATGGAAAAATATTGCAAAATTTGATTGCCTGATACACCTAAAATATTTAACACATTTATAATTACTTAAAATTATATTAATAATAAGGGCACTTTGTGCTTTTGTTCTTAATCATATTATATTACTATAGACATTTAAGAAAAATGAGAGGTTGCTAATCTAAACAGAAGTGCACACAAAAAACACACTTACACATGCAAAGCAAAGAACTTGGCAAGCAGGGAACACAGTACTAGGTATTCAATAGCTTCTTAAAGTAAGATTTATTTTTAGTATACTTTGTACATTTATAAAATGTACTGCATATTTATGAATATTATCTATATATCACTTTGTGCAGAAAGCAGGACATATATTTTTAACTCCATTTAAAGCTGAGAAAATGGAGACTTAGAGGTTGTGATCTTTTGAGATCACATAAGAAATGGTGGAGCCAGGAATTCCTCTAAATCCTATGCTCTTTATTTATTAAAAGATCACAAATTTTGTCAATGGATAAAGCTAGAATGTGAGCCCAGGTCTTGGAATAGGGTCTGCTGGTCATTCAATATTCACTCATCAAATTTTTTTTATTGAAGTATAGTTGATTTACAATGTTCTGTTTCTTGTGTACAGCAAATATATCCAGTTATATAAATATATTCCTGTTCATAGTCTTTTCCATTATGGTTTGTCACAGGATATTGAATACAGTTCCCCGTGCTGTACAGTGGGACCTTGTGGTTTATCTATTTTATATATAGTAGTTTGATTCTGTTAATTCCAAACTCTTCATTTATCCCTCCTCTACCCCCTTTCCCCTTTGGAAAGCATAACTTTGTTCTCTATGTTTGTGAGTCTGTTTCTGCTTTGTAAATAAGTTCATTTGTACCATATTTTAGATTCCACATATAACTGATATCATATGGTGCTTGTCTTTCTCTTTCTGACTTAATTCACTTAGTATGATAATCTCAGGGTCCATCCATGTTGCTGCAAATGGCATTATTTCATTCTTTTTTATGGCTGAGTAGTATTCCATTGTGTATATATATATATATATATATATATTATATATATATCACATCTTGTTTATCCATTCATCTGTCAATGGACATTTAGGTTGCTTCCATGTCTTGGCTATTGTAAATTGTGCTGCTATGAACATTGGGGTGCATGTATCTTTTCAAATTAGAGTTTTCTCCAGATTTATGCGCAGGAGAGGGATTGATGAATCATATGGCAACTCTATGTTTAGTTGCTTAAGGAACTGTTTTCCATAGTGGCTGGACCAATTTACATTCCCACCAACAGTGCAGGAGGGTTCCCTTTCCTCCACACCCTCTCCAGTGTTTATTATTTGTAGGCTTTTTGATGATGGCCATTCTGACTGGTGTGAGGTGATACCTCATTGTAGTTTTGATCTGCATTTCTCTCATAATTATCGATATTGAACATCTTTTCATGTGCCTATTGGCCATCTGTATGTCTTCTTTGGAGAAATGTCCATTTAGGTATTCTGCCCATTTCTTGATTGTATTGTTTTTGTTGTTGTTATTTTATTTATTTATTTTTTTGCGGTACGCGGGCCTCTCACTGTTGTGACCTCTCCTGTTGCGGAGCACAGGCTCCGGAAGCGCAGGCTCAGCGGCCATGGCTCACGGGCCTAGCCGCTCCGTGGCATGTGGGATCTTCCCGGACCAGGGCATGAACCCGTGTCCCCTGTATCAGCAGGCGGACTCTGAACCACTGCGCCACCAGGGAAGCCCCTGTTGTTGTTATTATTGAGTTGTATGAGCTGTTTGTATATGTTGGAAATTAAGCCCTTGTGGGTCACATCATTTGCAAATATTTTCTCCCATTCCGTAGGTCGTCTTTTCGTTTTGCTTGTGGTTTCCTTTACTGTGCAAAATCTTGCAAGTTGGATTAGGTCCTATTTATTTATTTTTGCCTTTATTTCTATTGCCTTGGGAGATGGACCCAAAGAAAACATTTCTATGATTTATGTCAGAGAATGTTTGCTTACATTTTCTTCTAGGAGTTTTATCTTATGTCTTATATTTAACTCTTTAAGCCTGTTTTGAGTTTATTTTTGTGTATGATGTGAGGGAGTGTTCTAACTTCATTGATTTACATGTGGCTGTTCAGCTTTCCCAACAACACTTGCAGAAGAGACTTTTTCTCTATTGTATATTCCTGCCTCCTTTATTGAAGATTAATTGACCATAGGTGTGTGGGTTTATTTCTGGGCACTCTATTCTGTCCCATTGACCCATATCACTCATCAATTTTTTAATGAGTACCTGCTACATAGATACTGAGTGTTGATGCTCTTATAGTGAAGAAGACCAAGACCCTGCTTAGCCTTCATAATGCAGAGTGAGACACAGAGTTCTTAATGTACATGTAATGCAGACTAGCATAGTACAGGGTGCTATAGCAAGGAAAAAATGGGCATCCATCCTAAGAAGTAGAAAGAGCAGATGATAAGCTGAGAACTGAAGACTTTTAGGTGCTAGAAAAGGAATAGAGGGGAAAGGGGAAATTCAGAGCAAATGCCCCAAGATAAAAGAAAGCATGGCATCGTAGGAAACAGAATGAATTTCAGTAATGAGTGATAGTGATAGTATGAGTGGGAGTAGGGTTGTTGACAAGCAAGAAGTGCCATCTTACAAAGTTTATACTTCAAATTGAGTTTTATGTGGAGCCATTGATGGTTTTTAAACAGGGTTGAGATATGACTGACTTGATTTGAATTTTAGAAGTATCATTCTGTTCTGATTAAACATGGCAAATTAAAACACATGTGTTTCTCTCTATTTGCTCCTAAAATTCCAGTAACATGACAACAGATGAATTTTAAAAGCTTAAAAACCCAAAAGATCAAATAGATGGAGAAAGGACACAACAGGAAATGAGAAATGACTACAAAGATTTCGGAGGTGGAAAGCATACAAAGAGTGGTAACTGACATAACACAGATGAGAATACAGAAATCTAGGCACTTGCAAGGGAAGGGCCTATAAGGAACAACATAATTCATAGTGCA
This sequence comes from Delphinapterus leucas, assembly GCF_059928025.1. NCBI lineage: Eukaryota > Metazoa > Chordata > Mammalia > Artiodactyla > Monodontidae > Delphinapterus > Delphinapterus leucas. The sequence continues at coordinate 77,917,564 of NC_143140.1, forward strand.
AACCTGGAAAAACTCAGGAACTGGAGATAAAGATTCCCTTGAGGACAATGGTAGAACTCTAAGGTAGACTCTGAACAGTTAAAGTTAGCTTAATGTCACTTAAGTTCAATTCTTTAGTACAGGATGCTATTTCTCTAATAGCTCCTTTAATGGGATGATCTCTGCAATCCTGTACAGCAGATTATTACCCATCCCCATGCCTATAGAATGCATAAGGCTTATAATCAGGAGAAATTATACTGGAAAGGATACCATGCATGATGTAATAAATGAGGGGTGTCATCCTGAAAAGAGGGAGAGTGGGTGCATATCTCCAGGCTGAACATGGAGACTTCCATTCTCTCTAACTAGCAACCAGGCTTATATTTCCCAGAAAGGAGACTGGAAAATTAACCTCTGGAAAGCTTGAGCACACAAAGAGAGAGGCTCTACAGATACTGACATGGAAAGAGGCAATAAGATAGCTGGGCCTCCCATCAAATAATCCTACAGTGAACCCCACCAGTCAATAATCCCTACCCATGTTCACAGAATTCCATTTAATGACAGTGTCTCACTCTTAAATCAATGAAGTATTATTAGACATTTAAATATTGCCTCCAATATGTAAGACAGAGACATAATAAAGAGGAAAAAGAACTCCAAAAGAAATTTAGAAAGCAGAACAAAAATTTTTAAAAGAGAGGGAGAGAAAGAGAAAGAAAAAAAGCCAGTCAACATGTATGCATACGTGTTGCTGATTCACTTTGCTATACAGTAGAAACTAACACAATACTGTAAAGCGACTATACTCCAATAAAAATTGTTTTAAAAAGCCAATCGATTTTTCAGGTAGTTATGAGAATTTTTTCTGTTTGTTTAAAAAGAAAATAGTACTTTTATAAAATGGAACAAAAAGCAAAGAAGAGTTCTTGGAAATAAAATATATGATTGCAAAAATAAGAGAAATCAAGAGAAAATCATTCAGAAAGAAGAGCCTTCCCCAAAAATGAAATATAGTGTAAGTGTGATAAATTAGATTATATTTTCAGAAAATATTTCTTCCTTTTCCCCCATAGAGTAGAGCATATTTTCCCACTCCATTGATGTTGGGCTAGGACTACAAGACCAAAAGAGTGTGTATAGAAGTGAGTGTGTTGTTTCCAAACCACAGTCTTAAGAGGCACATGAGTTTCTATTTGCTTTATTGAACATCTGTCATTTGAGAAGTCACTGGTCTAAGGAAGATAAGAAGTACATGGAGCAGATGACCCTGATCTGCCAAGTCCAGCTGACTCTGGTCAAACCTTATGGAGCCCCAGCCAACTATGGACTAATGAACAAGAAAATGAATGCTTGTTTTTGCATAACACTGAGCTCTAGAGAAGTTTGTTATGCAACATTATTGTAGTAATAGCTAATGTGAAATAAAAATCAAAAGAAACAAAAAACATTCCATCCCAGATTTTAAATGACCAGATAATAGAAGTTTCACAATGAGAGAAAAAAGAAGTTAAAGAGGGAGAATTTAGAAAAGAAATAATACAAGAAAATTTCCCAGAACTGAGTGACAAAAATTTGCATATTGAAAGGGTCCAATGATTACAAAAGGATCTACCCCAAGGCAAATCTTATGAAATTTCAGAATATCGAGAATAAAGAGGAGAATAAAACCTTCCATACAAAATAAATAGGTTACATATGAAAACATGTTGATCAGAATGGCATTGGACTTGATAAAGCAATGCCGAAATTAAGAATTCAATAAACAAATGCCTTTGAAATTAAAATTGAGAGAGTAAAAATTCTAATATAGAATCATATAACTATTCAAACATTAAATCAAATGTAAGGGTAGAGTAATAGCATTTTTAGGCATGTAAGGACTTAAATATTTATTTTCAAAGCAACTTTTCTCAGAAAGTTATTAAAGAATATGCTCCAGTTAAGATGAGGTAGACTTGGGATCCAAGATGTCAGAGCTCCAACATATAGGAGAAATGAAGAAAAAAATCCAGAATAACAGCAAAGGGAAGTTCCAGAACAGCTGTGCAGCCAGTCTAAAAACTCTCAGTCCAAATTAGAGTAAAGCTCCAGGATGAATATCTTCATGGAAAATCATGGAGCCAATAGTTGACCTGATACTATTGTATGAGAGATTTTACGGGTCTTTTTGAGAGTTTGGAGGAGATATCAAAATAAGGACATAGAACATAAAGAAAAAAAATTAAATGAGACATTATAAGTCACAGGAAGAAACCAAGATCCTTTTGAAAGGACTGGGGGGGTTTCCTTGAGTATATTTGCACACATATTTTTTACTTCATATTTGAATTATGCATAACACATGACTTAGTTTGAATTTCTTCAAAGCTAATTTAAAGATAATGTTTCAAGTGTGAGTAGTTTATTCGGAAAGTAAAGGAGACACTGGCAAGGGAAAGGGGAGGTGAGAGGAAAGGAAAGAAGCTCACAAAACAAGGGAAACCAAAAAGTAACTGCAAACTGTCTTCTGTACCCCATAAGGCTTCATACCATCAAAATAACTTTAAAACTTACTTTTTTCACTCAACATTATACTTTTGAAGAATTCTCCATATATTCATGTTTCATTTATTTTATCTCTTGTGAGTTATCCCACTATGTAAATACATGAATCATAGCTTATTTATGTATTCTTTTTGTTGTTTCTATTTTTTCCATATTACAATGATGCATTGTACATGACTTCTTGTGAACATTTATAAAAGGTTGAGTTTTGTTTTGTTTTCCGTTTTTGTTTTTAGCATAGATATTGGATTATTAGGTGTGATGGTTAATTTTATGAGTCAACTTGCCTAGGCTACAGTACCCAGATATTTGTCAAACATGTCTGGATGCTGCTTTGAAGGTATTTTTTAGATGAGATAAGCATTTAAATCAGTAGCCTTTGAGTAAAGCAGGTTACCCTCCATAATGTAGTTGGGCCTCATTTAAACCGTTAAAAGCCTTAAGAAAAAGGCTGACCTCCCCTGAGGAAGAGGGAATTCCATCAGTAGACTGCCTTCAGACTTAAGCTGCAGCGTCACCTCTTCCCTAGGTCTCCATCCTGCCAGACTTCCTTACACATTTTGGACTTGCCAACCTCTATAAACGTGAAGTAAGGCAATTTCTTAAAATTAAAAAATCCCTCTCTCTCTCTCTTTATATTTATAGTGTATATGAGCCATAATTGCTCCACATCTTTGCCAACAATTGGTATTGTAAGCACTTTTTAATTTTAGTCAATCTAGAAAGTGTGAAAAGATTTCACATTGATTTATGGTTTAAATTATCATTTCCCTGGTGACTAATGAGGCTGGTCATATTTGCATATGTTTGTTGGCTATTTGAATCCTCTTTTGTGAAATATCTTTTCAAGTCTTTTTCTCTTTTTCCTCTGTTTTGTCATATGTGTTTTCACACATATGAAATATAAATTTTTGTTTTATAAATTATGTTTATAATTATAAATATTTTATAAAGTTTTATAAATTATATGTTTCAAAATTGAGCTTTTTAAAATTTTATAGCACATATATTTCCCTATTCTGTTAACTTACCTTGTACTCTCCTATTGGCTTTTTTAAAAAATAAATTTATTTATTTATTTTTATTTCTGGCTGCATTGGGTCTTTTTTGCTGCACGCAGGCTTTTCCCTAGTTGCAGTGAGCAGGGGCTGCTCTTTGTTGCGGTGCATGGGCTTCTCATTGGGTGGCTTCTCTTGTTGCAGAGCACGGGCTCTAGGCATGCAGGCTTCAGTAGTTGTGGCACGCAGGCTCAGTAGTTGTGGGTTGCGGGCTCTAGAGCGCAGGCTTAGCAGTTGCGGCCCACGGGCTTAGTTGCTCCGCGACATGTGGGATCTTCCCAGACCAGGGCTCAAACCCTTGTCCCCTGCATTGGCAGGCGAATTCTTAACCACTGTGCCACCAGGGAAGCCCTCCTATTGGCTTTTTTAAGGACAATTTTCTAAGTTTTATGTAGTTTTAGCATATTTTCCTTTGTCATGACAGTTTTTGTGACTGCTTTAAAAATCCTAACTTATTCTAAAATCATAAAGATATTTTCCTATGTCATGTTCTATAACAGTGCTGTCTGAAATAGAACTTCCATATGATCCAGAAATCCCACTTCTGGGTATATTTCCAAAGGAAATGAAAACAGGATATCACAGAGGTACCTGCATTCCCATATTTAGCGCAGTGCTATTCAAATAGCCACAATGTGAAAACAACCTAAGTGTCCATCAGGGGATGAATGGATAAAGAAGATGTGGCATATATATACAACAGAATATTATTCAGCCATGAGAAAGAAGGAAATCCTATCATTTGTGACAACATGGATGGACCTTGAGGGCATTATGCTAAGTGAAATGAGTCAGAGACCAAGAAAGACTGCGTGGTGTTACCTATATGTGGAATCTAAAAAGGCCAAACTCATAAAAACAGAATATAATGATGCTTGCCAGGGGCTGAGGGTGGAGGAAATGGGAGATGTCAAGATGGACAAGTTCTGGGGATCTAATTGTAAGGTCGGATCTTAACAAACGGCACCGCGAAACAGAGGAAAGCTTCAAGTGAGCTTTATTAGGGAGCGCTCCCGGGCGAGGTTCACTGGTCCGAGAGAAAGGGGGCAGAGAAGTCGCACCCGGGCGAGGGTTGGGCAAGATTTTATAGGGGAAGAAGGGAAAGGGTGTGGTGAGTCTGGGAGGGCGCAGGGTATTCCTTATTTGGTGGTCTTTTCGGGTATCCTGGGGGACCGTTGGCCCCGCCCCTCGAAAGGCGGGAAGGCTGGGCCGGGTTCAAAGTCCCCAGGTCAGTTCCTGGAACTGGGTGGTCCGGAATGTCTCCAGGGCAGTTTCTGGAACTGGGTGGTCTGGAGAATTTCGGTCTGATGCAACCTGTGAATCTGATTGTGTTCCCCTGCCTCGGGCCAGTTGGCCTTACACTAATGTACAGCATGGTGACTATAATTAACAATACTGTATTATATATTTGAAAGTTGCTGAGAGTAAATCAGATGTTCTCACCACAAAAAAGAAATGGTAATTAAGGGATGTGGTGGAGGTGTTAGTTAAGGCAATGGTGGTAATCATTATGCAGTGTATATAAGGGTATCAAATCAGCTCAGTATACACCTTAAACTTACACAATGTTATATGTCAATTTTATCTCAATAAAGCTGGAAGAAAATAAAGAAATTTCTGCAATGATAGAATGTGTGTTAACCAATACAGTAGCCACTAGGCCACATGTGGCTATTAAGCACTTAAAATATAGCTGGTGAGACTAAGGAAATACTTGTAATTTTTTATTTAATTTTAATTAATTTAAATAGAAATTTACATGTGGCCAGTGGCTGCCATACTGGATAGAAATCATTCAGTTACGTTCTCAGACTATAATAGGATTAAACTAGAAATCAGTAACAGAAAAATTGTTGGGAAATCCCAAAATATTTGGAAATTAATATACTTCTAAATAATACATGGGTCAAAGAAGAAATATCAAGATACATTTTTAAATATTTTGAACTAAATAAAAGAAAACACAATTTATCAAACTGTAGGATGCAGTGAAAGCAGTGCTTAGAGGTAAATGTACAGGATTAAATTCATATGTTTGAATAGAAGGAAGATCTAAAACCTAATCTACCTTAGCAAACTAGATACAGTAAATTAAGCCTAAAGCTAGAAGAAAAATAATAAAAACTAGAGCAGAAATCAATGAAATTAAAAATAGGAAGTCAATAGAGAAAAATGAATAAAACCAAAAGCTAGTTCCTTGGGGAAAAAAATCAGCAAAATCCATACATCTATCCTCACTAACCAAGGAAAAAATAAACAAATGACTGATACAATAAGTGAAAAAGGAATCATTGCGACAGAACCCATAAAAAGAAAAATAAAGGAATACTATGAACAATTCTATGGCCACGGATTTGATAATTTAGGTGAAATGTTCCTTAACAGACCCAAACTAGCAAAACTCACATAAGGTGAATTAGATAACCTGACTATCCACGTATCTATTAGGGAAATGAATCGATAGTTAATAAAATTCCAAAAGGTAAAGCACTAGATCCATAGTTTCACTGGTAAATTCTACTAAATATTTAAGGAAGAAATAATACCAAGCCTCCACAATCTCTTACAGAAAATAGAAGCAGAGGGATAGTTTCTATCCCATTCTATAAGTCCAGAATTATCCTAATATCCATTCCTGATAAACTGATATAAATAATTGAACAGATAAATAAATGGGAGAAAAGACAAATCTACCATGCAGAAGAATTCCAAATAATTTATGTCGTGATTCTGCCCTCAGGGAGGTGGAGCACATCTCCCCACTCCTTAAGTGCTGGTTATTCACAGCAATTTCATTCCAAAGAGAACAATATGGAAAGGGAGGTGAGTGGCTGGGGGCAAGCCTTTGCAGGGAAGAAAGCTGAAAAACATGACCTCAGCCAAGTGATCAAGATTAACATCAACAGTGGTAAGTCATGATACAATGTACCCTTGATTTATGAGATTGGCACTGGACCTTTGTGGTCTTCCTATCCCCAAAACACATAACTCAAAATTTAGTCATGAAGAACACATCAGACAGTGCCAATTAAGGGACATTCTACAAAATATAGCTGACACTTAACATCAGTGGGGGGGGAGCCGCCAACCCTCCTCACAGTGGAAAGTCCAAGTATAACGTATGGTCGGCCTTCTGCATCCACCATTCCAATTAACTGCAAACCATGTAGTGCTGCAGTATTTACCACTGAAAAAAAATCTGCGTGTAAGTGGAACTTCACAGTTCAAACCCCTGTTGTTCGAAGGTCAACTGTACCTAGCCAGTTCTCCTCAAAATCGTTAAGGCCGTCAGAAACACGGAAAGTCTAAGAAGCTGTCACAGCCAAAAGGAGCCTAAGGAGACATGTTCACTAAATGTAATGTGGTATCCTGAATGAGATCCTGGAACAGAAAAAGGCATTAAGTCAAAACGAAGGGTATCTGAATAAAATATAGACTTTAGTTAATTGTATCAATATCAGTTCATTAATTGTGACAAATGTACCATAATAATGTAAGATATTAGCAACAGGGGAAAGCAGATGAGGTATACAGGAAGTCTCTGTACTGTCTTTGAACTTTTCTATAAATCTAATACTATTCTGAAATGAAAAGTTTATTAAAAAAAACTTAATGGGGGGACTTCCCTGGTGGCGCAGTGGTTAAGAATCCTCCTGCCAATGAAGGGGATAAGGGTTCCATCCCTGGTCTGGGAAGATCCCACATGCTGCAGAGCAACTAAGCATGTGCGCCACAACTACTGAGCCCATGTGCTGCAACTACTGAAGCCCAAGCACCTAGAGCCCATGCTCCACAAGAGAAGCCACTGCAATGAGAAGCCTGCGCACTGCAACGAAGACCCAACGCAGCAAACACACACACACACAAAAAACTTAATGCGGATATGTTGAGAACTTCCTCTCAAAAGCTGGGTTGCCTACTCTCTCCAATTTTATTCAAAATTTTATTGGCAGTCCTAGCCAGTGAAATAAAATACGAAAAACAAGATGTATAAGGGTTGAAAAGTAAGAAAAAAAAATATGTTTCTACACATAGAAAATGCAATTCTATAAAATTTTAGAATTATCAGGGTCATTGAATCTAAACTCATTCTACACAAATCAACTTTATTTTTATTTTTATAAACCAACTACACACAATTCAAGACCTCTTCATATGATGGAAAGGTGTTAAGACTTACATAAATGATAGATATACCATGTCAATATTTTTGAAGGCTCGATGTTTTCAATTTTCCTCAAATTAATCTACAGACTCAATGCAACTCCAACACAAGTACCAGCAGGTGTGTTTGTGAACATTGAGATGCTGATTCTAAGATGTATATGGAAATGCAAAGAAACAAGAATGGCTATAACAAACTTGAAAAAGAATTACAGAATGAGAGGTTTGATTTGCCAGAAAAGAGGGCTTATAATAAAGCTACAGTAATTAAGGCAGTTAAGAATTGGTGAAAGCACAGACACATAGACTAATGGAAGAGAAGAGAGTGTAGAAACAAACCCAATCTTATATAAGCGCTCAAATTAAGACTAAGGTGGCACTGCAGAGGAATGAGAAAGGGTGGTCTTTTCAATAAACAGTCCTGGGACCATTGGTTATCCACATGGTAAACAAATGCAACTTGGCACCTACTTTCAGTATTTCCTTTAGGGTAGGCCTGCTGATTGGTGTAGCTTTTATTCTTCATTCAATGATTACTCACTAAATGACATTTTCCTATTTTACTCATAAAATTTATAACTATCTGAAATTATTTTATTTATTTAATTGCTCTTTAATTACCTATCTTGTTTCCAGTATAGTATAAGGCCCTTGAGAGGAAGAATCTTCTCTATTCTGCTCATATCGTTGTACTTGGAGTATCTAGAACATTTCCCAGCACCATCAGAAGCTTTTTAATGAATAAATGAATGTGTAAGTCTGCCAGGGAAATTCAGTGAAAAGAGCAGGTAATCCCTTGATCCAGCACTTGAATGAAGAGGAGTTTAGTTGGGAGAGCCTGGGGCGGGGTCAAGGGTTGGAATATATTCCAGATGGAGAGTATAGCATGCACAGAATGTGAATAAATGTGAGAGGGTATCACAGGGTGACTTTCTAAATGGGCCATCCCTATAGGCAGTAAATGGACATATTTGTTTAGAACAGTTTTATTTATTCAGTCACAAGTCTCAGATTACTTGTATTATTTTCCCTTCATTTTATGTATGAAAAACAACTTGTTTCCCCACGAAAATAGCTCAGGATCCTAAGACTTATTCATTCTACCCACCCAACCCTCAACTTTTTCCAATCTAGGGCTGCACAAGCAGACGCTGTTCTGCTTACTTACATTACTTGGCATTATTTAAATCAGTAGTTCTTTAAGTCAAGTGTGTGTGCCATGCTCACCTAGGTTTTTTGTATTTTTGTTTTTGTTTTTTGTCGTTGTTGTCTAATACAGCTTTCTGGGCTCTCCTTTTGATAAAAGATTAAAAGAGAATGTCTGGGTAGGTTAGATAGCTAGCTCCCCAGGTGTCTTAGCTCTGGCTGATATAACAAAGTACCATCAGCTGAGCGGCTTAAACAACAATTTATTTCTCACTGTTCTGAAATTGGAGAAGTCCAAGATCAAGCAGCCAGCTTCAGTGTCTGGTGAGACCCACTTCCTGGTTCATAGGCCACTGTCTTCTTGCTGTGTCCTCTTTTCCAAGGGCACTAATCTCATTCATGAGAGCTCTTCCTTCATGACCTCTGAAAGGCCCACTTCTTAATCCTGTCATATTGGGGGCTGGGATTTAAACATTCAAATTTGGGGGACAGAAACATTCAGTCCATAACATCAAGTGAGTCAGATACAAAGCAAATGTGGGAACTACTGAATTCTAATCTAAACCCTTACTGATCAAAGTGTGGTCCACTCACAGCATTCACATCACCTGGGAATTTATCTGAAATTCTAAATCTCAGCCTCCAGGCCCCATACACTTAATCTGCACATTTACAAGATCCTAGATGATTCATATGAACTTTTAAGTTTGAGAAGTAAGTACTGATCCAAACCACTGTGCACCTAAAGATGCAGCATTAGCATCACCTAGGAACTTGTTTGAAATGCAAATTATCTGGCTCCACCACAGATCTACTGAATCAGAACCTCTCTGGATATGGGCCTACTGTGCAATCTGTTGTAACAGACCCTTAACACTCAAGTTTGAGAACCACCAGATCCAAGCCGTTATCCTTCCTTTAGCTGGGACAATTTCTACTTTTAAATCATTTACCACATGTGATTTTTAGCACCACAATTCTATTTTTAATGCCAGTGGAAACCTAGGAGGGTTAAAGAAAAAAAATAAAAGCCATAAAAATTTATGGTAATACGTATGTATGGGACAATATGCTGCACTTCTGGCAGTAATTGGAAGATTTCCTCTTTCCCCAAGCTGGAGATGTACTGGATGGGCTCTAGCTGAGTGAGCATAAAAGCCATAAGCTATTTGGCCATAAAACATCCTTAGAGACATATCCATGATTTTTCAGTAGCTATTCTACTGAAGGTTTTACTCCCACCTTGACTTCTAAATTTTAAAACTTCTTCACTTCTGAAAAAACATTTTTCAATGATTGTCAGAGTGAGGACAGGGTGAGCAGCCACTTTAGTTTATTTAAGGAAGCTACCAGAGGCTATCAACTCCAGGTGTTTCTAAACCTTATGCAGGGCAGCCCTCCATTTTATAAACACGGCAGGAAACGTAAGCCTTCCTATCTTTCTTCTTTTAAATAAAAGTCCTCAATACTGTATTTCAGTCCATTCCTAGGATCTGTCTCAGAGTCTCTACCACCGGAACACTTAAAAAGGCTTTTGTGGTTTGCTGAGGAAGTAAAACAAGATCGTTTTGGAGACCTTGTGTCTTCTTCCTCAGACTCACTCGTTAGTTTATACAAAAGCGTTTTCAGTCCTTTGTCGAGTTCAGAGTCATCCGTCCACTCTTTTTACTTCTAAAGTGGGCCGCTGGAGATCAAAGACAATGATCTCCAGGTGTTAAACTCCCTCATGGCCGAGCCAGGGAAGGAAGGTGATTCCCAGGCCCGCGCCTTCCAGGCTGGGGTCGGCCCCCAGGACAACCACCTAGCACCCCTCCGCGCTCTGCCCCGGGGGCGTTCACCGCTGGCCTCGGAGGCCTGACCTTGAACCGCCTGGGCTCACCGCGGCTCTGGGAACGCTAGCCGTCTGCCCCGGGTTCTCGGCTACCCTGCGGCCAGCAGGGGGCGGCCGAGCTCAGCGCCGCCCCGAGGAGGGGACGCCCGGGGAGAGGAAGTGCCCCGAGTTCTGGGCTGGCCCGCCGGGAGCGCAGGCAGCAGCGTGCAGAGGCCTCCTCACCCAGGTCTCCCTAGCCACGCCAGCCCCCAGCCCTTCCCCCGCCCCGCGCGGGCTGCGAGCGGCGGCGGGTTCCGGGTCCTGTGACCGGTCAGGCGCTGCGGCAGCGCGGCGGGGAGAGCAGCCGGCCTCGGGGAAGTTTCGACGGCCGGCGGGGGCTCCCAGGGCGTCCGGGGAGCGCGAGGCCAGGCGGGGGCCCCGGCGCGTAGCCCGAGCTTGCCGAGAGCGGCTGGCCGGCTGAGCGAGACCGGGGCGCTCATGGCGGGCGGCGGAGCCGGGGACCCGGGCCGGGGGGCGGCCGCCGCCACGGTGCCTGAGACCCGCGAGCACCTCTTCAAGGTGCTGGTAATCGGCGAACTTGGCGTGGGCAAGACCAGCATCATCAAGCGCTACGTCCACCAGCTCTTCTCCCAGCACTACCGGGCCACCATCGGGGTGGACTTCGCTCTCAAGGTCCTCAACTGGGACAGCAGGACGCTGGTGCGCCTGCAGCTGTGGGACATCGCGGGTAAGTGTGTGGCCCGAGCCGCGGATGCGCGGGGACCCCACGGCGGGCAAGAGGCGCCCTCCGGGTTTCCAGCCGTCGGGAGCCAGGGGCCGCTAGGCTGCTTTCGGTCTCCTTTCTTCTTTCTCTGTCCTCTGCCCGAACTCGCCTGCCCGTGTCAGTTTAGAAGAAAGGGACTAAACTACTTAGAAAGATGCAAAGGGATGTGGTCGCGTGGACTCCAGGGGAATCAGGACAGTGGAACAGGCAGTAGTAGTCGAATAATTTAAAAGCAGGACAAGGTAAATAAATGCATAAATGAGTAACCCTGGTTAGATGCCTCAGCTCAGTGTGTGGAGAGCTGTCTTATTTTTAAGAGATGGAGGGGAGGCCCTGTGCTCTGGCGCTCTCACCTGACCAAAGGTGAGAAAGCCATGGGGGCTTTTCCCGAAGTTTTAACTCTGAATCTTTTTCTTTTTCAAGTTTATTTATTTTATTTTTTAACATCTTTATTGGAGTATAATTGCTTTACAATGGTGTGTTAGTTGCTGCTGTATAACAAAGTGAATCAGCTATACATATACATATGTCCCCATATCTCTTCCCTCTTGCGTCTCCCTCCCACCCTCCCTATCCCACCCCTCTAGGTGGTCACAAAGCACCGAGCTGATCTCCCTGTGCTATGCGGCTGCTTCCCACTAGCTATCTATTTTACGTTTGGTAGTGTATATATGTCCACGCCACTCTATCACTTCGTCCCAGCTTACCCTTCCCCCTCCCCGTGTCCTCAAGTCCATTCTCTAGTAGGTCTGTGTCTTTATTCCCATCTTATCCCCAGGTTTAACTCTGAATGTTGACAAGGAAGAGCGAAGGGAGGGGGCTGGCTCCTCTCATTTGCTTTAACATTTCACAGGTGAGAACTGAGGTTCAGAGTGGTTGAACGACTTACCCAAAGTGATGCTCCTGGTTAGTGACACAACCAAGACTAGAAACCAGGTTCCTTTTCGGAAGGCTTTTCATCACCCACCTTGGCTCTGAGACACTTCCTTGTGAGCAAAACCCCATTCTTCATATAACGTGCTCTCATCCCTGGGGCAGGCCACCCAGGCGAAGATTTGGGAAAGTTTCTCTTGAAAGCTTATGTTCCTCTTCCCTCCCTAAACCAGCACCTAGCCCCACGCCTGCCTCCCCAACCGCAATATATTATTTCCCTGGCATTTGCTCTCAGTTGTCATTTGGGAGCGTAATATCCCTGCTTGAAGGGTACATACCCTCCTTGCTCTAATGTATGAAAACTTGAACTCTGACTGGTGTGGTGGGTGGGATGTGCACATTGAAAAAGACGTTAACTTTGGGAAAATTTAAATATGGAAGTGGTACCAAGAGTTACCCTGTTCAGTCATCATCCATGTTCAGGTCAGTCTGCATTAGAGCAGTCAGAGGGGAGCATATGTTCAGGGTTGGAGAGACCGTCCTTCATCCTCCGCTTGCATAACAGAAGCCTGTAGGTGTGGGCACCCAACTGGTAGCAGAGTCAGGGACACAGGTCTGTCTGCTGGGTAGTGCTCTTGTCATCAACAGCTTATTACATACGAGAAGGTATTGAAGAATTATAACTTACATACTCATTTATTTAAGAACAGGCTTCTCTACTTCGGATATGAGAATAAATAGATGTATGTCACCTCAGAGAAAGGGGGATAATCAGCCTTGGGCTCAGCTCTTTGTTGTTATTTTTGTTGGTTACAGAAAACCAAAAGTTCGTTTGAAAAGTCATCTTTTGAAGCCAGAGGCTTCTTTCGAAACACTTCCTGCTTTTTCATAGAGCACTTATGAATAATAGTATTGCTTCTCGGCAAAGTCACGGATTCTAAAGGTTGCCTTACCATGTGATAGTCATTCTGCAGGAATCTTCACTGTAGCCGTGAATTTCCGTGAAGATGGTTTTAAATCCCTGCCTCGGAGGATTGTTGACTTTGCCTTATTCTTCATGTAAAATAATGTGGTATTTAGCGATTAAATTATGCTTGGGTCCTACTGCAGGTAAATAAAAGATTTTTACGGCACAGCTGTGTTTTTAAGCTTCAAGGAAAAAAGCTTATATTTGGAGACTTGGGAAAGCAAAAGCATGAGTAGGAGTTTTCTTCCTGGGTATCGCCTCTTTTTTCATCCTTCTTGAAGAGATCTATTTTGCCAGTAAGGGGACATAGTCAGTCTTTACCAGACTCTGGTATATAGAGGCCTAGATGGAATATCCTTGCACGTTTGCCTAAATCCAAAGCTTGAGCTTTTCCAGGAAGGAAAGCAGACCTTTAAGATCTCCAAAAGGGATTCCATCCAGCAAGTACACACCAGCAATTATCAAGATTAGAGGTAAACTTATGAGATAATTGGAAATTATTAGGCTCATCTTTTAAATAAGGTTTTCAGTGTTAATATGTAAGGAAACTAAGAGCAAAAATATTGTGGCTTTAACTTAAGGTTTAGGGAGGTACATCATTAACTAGGTTTGGTTTGAATATTTGAGCTACTAGTGAATCCTAGCTCATACCATTTGAATTAAGTAGTAATGGTGTAATGAAGGCAAATTGAAGGTCACTCCAAAAAGTTCCCCATGGCTAAACATATTTGCCTTATGTAGTAACAAAGTTGAATCATGTTTAATTCTCAAAGGAGGGAAATAGTCCTTGATGGCAAAATAGTAGGTGGAGCTGGCCACTTGATATGACTAACTTAAGGTGTGGTGTTATTACTATGTAGCTTTTTTGCTGTTGCTTTAGAGATGGGAAAGGTGCTAAAGAAATTATGTCAAGTCTCTGTACTTGAAAGCTTTGGCAAGTGTGAGAGGCAGGAGTTATCCAAATGTTTTCTGTAAATGTGGCCAGGCAGTTTAAGCTAAACTCTTCAAATTGAGAACCGTAGTGACTCTTGGGTACAGGGCTTACAAATCCTTATTACATCAAATGAATGTAGCTTTAAAATATAGATGCAGTTTAATATAAGTTTTGTGTTAGGCAATTGCTGTCTTTTACTTCATATCTGCTTTAAGACTGCTGCTCAATACATACTGAAATATACTAAAATAGTGAAGTCTTTGATAAGATTTTAAAGAGAGGTTACCTAATGCATACTGAATTAGGATGCAGCATCTGACCTTCCTTTTAACATGTATTATAGATGAATTAGTATTTGGCCCACTACTTATTATAAGCCTGTTAGCAACTGTAGAATTTTCCAGGTAGGTTGAATGGCTGGTCTAGGCTAAATCTCTCTTTTTTCTTAAATTTGTCCATTCAGATCTAATCTAATATAATTCACTCTTCATGTATTCACTGTTTTTGTAGAGGAGGCAGAATTTTATCTCTGCCCTCCTAGAGCTTTCAGCTGGGCCTGAGAATTAATGTAAGACAGATTAATAGCAGAAATTTATTTAATATAAGCTTTACGTGACACAGGAGCCTTTATAAGGAAAGGAAGACCCCAAAAAGTTCAACCTAGTATAAATGCTTTTATACTAGGTTGAACAAAGAGAGGCAATTGTAGAAAAATAACCAAACTCTATGGGAGGCTAAAGGAAGATAAGAGTTATTTTAACAAGATCTGTTTTTATAGAATTCTCTCAGCTTGACTCCCCATCTCTGGTGATGAGAATGTTTCCTTCCTTCCTTCCGGTATAGGGAGGACATCTTTCACGTGGGAGTTTTATCTCCCCATTTAAGGAAGAAGAAGGGGAGATTAGAGCACCCTTCGTGCACTTGCTGTTTTTCAAGTGCCTTTAGTTCAAATAATTCTTATGCCAAAGTGGCATTTTGGGGGGTGGGCTCTTCTGCTACCCTTCACTTTTAAGGATCAAAATTTCTTTATAAATATCTGAGTAATACACCTTTGGGCCAATGAACAAATCAGGAACAACGTATTCTGAATTCATGTAAATATTGTTCACCAAAGCATAAAATGCATGCTTGGAAGACGTTATAAATCATATAAACCATAGTTAGATTCACTTTTGTTTTTTGATTCACATCTGAAAATAGAATGTTGATCGTGTCTTTCTTGTTCTCTCTTGCATATTGCCAATTACTATATCTAGTGATCTCTTCTTGTCTTCTTTGATAACCCTCCAACTCTTCATGAGCAAGAGTCTGGAATATTATCTCTGATGCTTTCTTGACCTTCAGAGTATCTGTCAGTCAGGGAGTATTAATATTCAAGTTTTTTTTTCTAAATATGAAGAAGTGGTGCTTTGAGGAATTAGTCTCTGTTATTTGTAGTGTCTGTCTTATTACTACAGTAACTGTCTTAGGGCTTATTGGGGGCCGATTGCTTAATAACTCATTTAAAGGAATTAAAGAAAATCCTTATTACATCTGACCCGTACAATCTTGCCATCTTCAGCCTTATTCTGGCTCAATTTCTGTGCTGAATTACAAGCAAAGCCTACTGTCCCATTTTACATCTTCAAATCTTCCTCAGTTCGTGAGTCCTGACACACCTTTGGGTGCCCCAGTGTGGACTGTGCTTTCACAATTGCCCAGGCAACAGGAGTTTCAACATAACAACATATTTGTGTTATCGCACATGAAAATTCCCCTGATAATGATATGCCTGTTGCCTTTCCTCCTTTTGAGTATGTTACCATTCTTAGTTGCCTCAATTAGTCCAAGTAAGCTAAAAGGTGCTGAGGTTAGAGGTAGAGACAGCCAAGTGCTGATAAGAAGTACTTGGTTGCCAGCCATCTGCCTAATCATTCTATTGTTTGAGCTGGATTATAGGCTTTCAGAGACCCCATGGTGTAAATACAGGGAGGTTTGGTAAATTGAACAAGAAAACACAGGTAATCCACGGCACGGCACCTTACAGAGACAGGACTCATGTCTCTGTCAAATAGCACAGTGGATTTTTGGTTCACTGGATTCAAAACAGTAGCATTAACTGTTCTCTAAATTTGCAAATGTTCTGGTCATCCCTGTTTTAGAGCATATGACTCATATTTGAATCATTACCATCTCTTTATGTCATCAATCCAGAATTTCCAGTTCTTATACTTAATTGTGAAGCATACTGCTTCCAAAGCAGACACTTTTTGATTGGCTGCATCACTTTTTTTTGTACATTTTGAAAGACTGTTTCCAAACTGTGGACTTCTCTGAAGTTAACAAAGCTCTTTTATTGGTATATGGTTGCAGAGCACACCCTGGAAAAGCAAGGTAACAATTACAGATATTTGTCAGGTCTACTCTGATCTCATGGATTGAGCCTGAATGCCATGCGTTATTCCAGGGCTGCAATGTTATTTTCAGATATATTTTAGGAGAAATTTGATCGGTCATGTATATGTTATCCTGACCTTCCAACTTTCTTAAGCTTTTGATATATAAATTTTAATGATTCTTATTCCCTTTTAAATTGTACTCAAGATTTTGTTTTTATTCAAGTGTGATGAGACCAACACATCAGGAGACAATTGCCATTGAAAGAAATAGTTTGTTACTCATAGTTCCCAAGAGGAGGGACCATGCCACACCATGCAGGACCGTGTAGGGAAGCACCAGGGTCATTCAGGAGGCAGAAGGAGCTCGGAGAAAGCAAAGCAAGGGCTGAGCCTTTACTGTGGTTTTTGCAGGAAGGAAAGGACAAGGCAGTGTAGGCAGGCTGAGCAAGCTTAGGATTGGATAGTTTGAGAGACTGAGTTTGTTCTGGGCTATAGGGGTGGTCCCTAGTTGTCTAGTACCTGGCCATGGGGTGATTCAGGGCAGGAGGATAATGTCCTGGACTGCAGGAGCCTGGAAAAAGAAAGCGGGTAGAGGATAAGGACTCAGGATTGGTTGGTTTGCATATCGAAGACATGCTCTCAGCAAGTTGTTTGCTCTCTCTAAGAACTAGCTAACCCTAAGAGGGGCAGTCCCTCCCCTGGTCCGCAAGGCCCCAAGATGTCAAAGCATCCTAAAATATAGAAAATAAAAAACCTGATTAATACATATTTCTAAGCACTTATTAAAATAGATTGAGAGATGAGAGAAAGTACTCTTCCAAAGAAGAAAACTTTGAAGGCCTTTGACTTGGAGGCCAAGAATAGCGTATCCTCAAAATAGTGAGGATTTCACATTTAATCAACACTTAAGTAATAGAGAGTGGGCTAAGTTGACAAGTTTAAGTTGTATTATGGTTGTAGAGATCTTCTCTTGGATGGTGAAAAAAGTGCTGACATATGTGGGGAGATTTCTGAAGGGTGAGACAAACGATCAAGAAAAAGTTGCTTTAGAATTCTACTCAATTATATTTTCAAAAGAGCTTTTTGCACTTTTTGCAATCGATGCCAGAAACATATGATTTCTTCACTCTTATTTTGAGAGAGACAAACCGCATAAAAATAAATGGATAGCAGGACTTTAGTTTAAGGCTCTCTGTTGGTCTTTCCAATTGACAGATGATCTTACATTCTCTTCTTCCGCATTCTTTTCACTCACTTCTACCCAGATATTTTCCTTAAGCATCTCCCGTAGTGATTTTTGATTGCTTTGAAGTTAAGCTGAATATATTGGGGTTTTTAGTGTGATTAGATGGTACCTCCTCTGTCAGACTCATCTGAGGTGCCTAAAATGCAGATGCCTTAGCGTCAGCTCTAAGCAGAATTGGCTTCGTCTGTCAGACATCCCCAAACATCATGGTTTAACAAGAGAGAAGTCTCTCACCTACTAAGTCTGTAGTTGAGCAGTCCATGGCTGGTGAACAGAACCATTCATTCTTCCTGGACCAAAGCTGACATTTCACCACTCAGCTGTTCCCTGGCCATATTCTTTGTCTTTGTGGTCCAGTCAGACACACATGCCTTGCTGCAAGGGCAGCTAGAAAACCAGGGCTTTTTCTGTTTGATTTTAAATTGGACACATTGCTTTCCCAAATAAAATTCTGTGAAGGGATATTGGAGAGGCAACTAGCAATCCTCCATGCTTACCAAATCAGAATTCCTAGAGGTAGGGCCTGGAAATGTGTAATTTGCCAAGCACCATGGGTAGTCTGATTTACACTGAAGTTGTGAACAGTTGTTCTGTCTTGGCTCTGCTGCATGCTGCCAACAGACTTGCCCTCCCACTGCGCTCCACGGAGCAAGCCTGCTGTTCCCCGGGCTCCTTCACACTCACCTTCCCTGACCCTTAAGTTCCTGTCTGTTTCATATCACCTGCTCCTCAAGAGGTGATGTAAGGAGACGAGAAATTACAGGACAGAGGTGGTACATGTCTTGCTCTCATTTAATGCTTAAGAAAGGAAAAAGCCAATACCTCAAACTTCTAAAACTATTATGACTTTGGACACAAACCAAAAAGATATTTTGATTTTTTTTCCTTCCTTTAAATTGATTAAAGTCAGGTGTTATTTTCATAGTCACCACAGAAGATGTAAATAGTTGAATAAAAACAGACCTTACACTGTGACCTAAATACCACAGAAGGCTGCTCATTTCAAATTAGCAAAAAGAAAAATCCAGACTCTGAACTGGCGTGTATTTGGGAATAGGTAATTTTGAAGACTACTTAGTGATACTGCTACCATCTCAAAAGGAGTTTGTGTTCCTTTTAGTTTAGGTATTTAAAATTTTTTTCTTTATTCAGTTTTGTTACTCTTTTGCTTGACAGAATGTGGTATGAGCAAAAATGGTGCTTTGTACATGATTTAAATGGCAGCTTTGCCTCTTCCCCTGTAAAGCTTATTTTTCCAAGTGGAAATATATTTCCAAATGTAAGGATAGAATCCCAGAGTTAGGAAATTTTGGTATTTGACCCTCTCACATAATAACAGTTAACATTTATTAAAAGCTGTTTTATAGTCACTGTCATTCGGTTTACTTTTATTCTCATTTATACTTATGATAATCTGGAGAAATGAGAATGATTCTCAGTTTACAGTTGAGTAAACTGAGACTCAGGAAGATTAAGGGATTTTCCTGAGGTCTGTACACCTGTAACTTGCGGAGTTAGGGCATGGATCCAGATATTTTTCATTCCAAAGATTTCATTGTCATGTTATATTATCTCCCTCTCATCTACACATGATAAAAAGGAAAACCAGACGAATGAATGGTATTGTGTAAAATCATGTGACTCCCTTTACCTTCTTCATGGTACAATATTAAAATATGAAATTCAGTACATATCAAATCCAAACTCATATGGTGCTAATTTGATGCATTAGCTTTTAGACTTGTTTTGTCTGTGGAGAATACAGCCACTTGTTGTATGGAAAATTGCATAAGCCAGTGGGGGGGAAATGGGCAACTAGCAATATGGTCTCTTTTTAGTTACATTGTTTTATTGGTCAGTATTATGGTAGTTCTTTAATGTAAGAAAGCGTTTTTTTCTTCTAACAATACCTATAGTTTTAGCATGTTAAATATTTAAGTGTAATGCTGGGGCACGTTTATAAGGGCTTTATAAATTAGTAGTATAATAAGTCATTAACTAGAACTAGATGCCCTAAAAAATAACAAAAACCTATGTGACTACAAATTGTAACCTCTTACATATAAAACCCAAGACCCATTATGACATGACATTATTACCTGTATCAAGCTGTAAAAATTTTTAGTGGATAGATAATTATCCTTCTAGAACCAGTGACTGGACTTAAATTAAATTTTGACTGGGTCTTGATCTATTACCCACCACCCACACAAGCTTGTTAGAAGCGCTTCACCTCTGAAATGCACACTGAATTTTAAGGATTTGTTTTTAAAGGACTTTATATGCACTGACTAGAAACTACACATTTTCTCCCAATCACCTTGAGCAAGAATATGTAGCTCAATAATTCTTAGTAGGTGGGAAAACATAAGCATTTGTACTTGAAAAGCTAAGCACTAATTGTCCTGTTGCTCAGATTTATTTTTCATTGTGTAATTTATATTTTGAGTTTCAAATAACATTAAGAGACATTTAGATTATTTATCAAATGGGGGCATGAGACAAACGTTTTGAGACAAACGTTTAAAAAAATAAAACCAGGGATTAAAATCATAAGAGAAAGCATCTCTGGCATGTGTTTCTGATAGCAGTTCAAAATGCAGTACTTTTCTTTTCAAATCAGAGAGGAAATACTTCCCTTTTGAAAATTTGCATGCGCTATAAAGAGATAAGGTACACTGTTTTGTGGGTTTTTTTTCCTTGATTGGAATATGTATTCCTGGAAATGTATTAAATTATCTCAACTCCTTTTCAAAGCCATTAGTGTTGGATACTCCAAATACTAGATAAGCATTTTAATCCTTTTGCCAGCATATATACCTTACAGGTCATCCATTTCAGTATGTACAAAGTCGTGCATTTTTAAATGTCTTCGAGCCTAGATGACTAGCACTGTGCTCTTTTTTTCCCTTTCTCATTGCCAAGATATCTAGCTATAATCAGGGTTCCTTCTTCTAGAGAAGGAAGTAACACATCCTTTTAAAGGATAACGCATTTCAGAGCCATTTGGAATATTCAGGCAATGTGTCCACAGCAGTATGGATAAAAAACCCTGTCCCTAGAATCAGCATAACTAATGCAGTCAGCAGTGGGGCACTTCCTTATCTGCTGTGGTAAAGCACTAGGGGACATAGAGCAAGGCTGTAACTTTTGTAGCAGGGCTGTGCTGTCCTTACGGAAGGTCACTCCCAGGCTCATCGTACCTTGAATCTATTTGGAAACACAGGGCCATGTGGAGCAATATATACTCCAGAAAATACTTGGGTAACAGATCAGACAGTACATTTGATAACAAGTCAACCTAAGAAATTTGAGTAATGTCATCTCCCTGGGATTTTATTTTCTCATCTATAAAATAAGAGAGGTTGGACGAGATGATCTGGAGTGTCATCTTCCAGTTACAATATTGTCCGTTACAGTGTTTTGTCGGGAAAGCGTAAAGTGGTCCCTCCCGTTCCTGTAAGAGAAGATTACAGCTCTGGTCACAGAAGGTGGTGTTGCTTAGCATTCTCCCCACCCTGTCTGAACTACTTCTGCAGACCTAGTGAGAGGGAGGTCTCCCAGGTTCTGCTGAGTTTCCATATTGCTATACGCTTTAACTCTATACACACACGCCATGAAACAAAACACGTGCAGCTGTCTTTACATTTAATAACTCTAGACTTCCCCTTCTACCCAGTCCGCTCCTGTCACAGGGCACAATCCAGGAGCATTCAGCATGGCAGAAATCTCCTGCTTTTATATATGTATTTCCGGAAAGTAGAATCCTAGAATAATAAAGATTTCTCAGGCTAAACTTAAAATGGTTGATTGGCTGCCCCCTCAGAGTATTTTTTATTTTCTTTTCTAAAATTAAAAAAAAAATCTAAGAGTTTATGGAATTCTAATGCAATTCTAGTTTGGATGTGAAAGTCTTTCCCATTAGTTTGATCCTTAGCCCTTCTTTGAACCTAGGAAGGGCTGACTTCTGATGTGCTGTGAAAGGGGGAGTAGGAGAATTCGCGTTTCTCCTGGGGATGACTCAGAGCTACTGGGAAACTGCCTCGAGCAGTTAACATGGCTTTGACTAGGCTGGCCATCCCCATGGGCGTGCAACCTGAAAGTCACAGCATGGAAATAAAGTTTATGAAGATACTGTATTTCCATGATGAGTTAGCATTTGAATGGCATTTCTTGATAATGTATCTTTCAAGAAAGACTCACTTACCTCAATGAATAACATCCCCTTGTTTGATACCATAATATGCTCTTTGTATCCCTGATTATACCCAACACATCATAGTATCATTTTGTCTGTTTCCTCAAATAGACTGTGAGATCCTGAAGGTCATATTCACTGTTTCATTATTTTCATCAGTGTCTAGCACAGTGCCTGGTATATAGGAGGAACCTAATACATATTTTTTAGTTGAGATCAGATCTAGATAGAAGAGAGAAAAATATATTTGCGAGTTGTACCAGCCAAGATAGACTAGGTTATGTTGGGGGGTCAACAACATTAAAATGATGATTTCTCGTGCTTTTTACTTGTCCACAGTGGGGAACAGAGGTGGGAGGGATGGTGAGGAACGTGAGGAGGATTTTTCATTGGAGCCACTTGAAGACCCAGGCTAACAGAGGCCCTACCATCGCAAAATTGGGGTTCAGCCTTGCTGCTGCAGGACAAGGGACACTTCTGTTCACATTTCATCGGCCAGGACTAGTCCACGGACACAACTGATCTAGTGGGGGCAGAACAGTGTGCTCCTCCGTGTGTTTAGAAGTGGAGGAGGATGGAATATTCATGAACATCAGTTTTGTTTTCCACTGGAATCCTTTGTTTTAGACAATAATAAAGGAATAGCTAAAATTACCCAAAGATACAGGATGCAACTCATACTCTAGTAGCAAAGTTTACTTTACTTTCCAGTTTAACAACTGAAAGAGCTTAGCAAGTCTGTGCATTTAAACCTTTAAAACAGCATAGTTAAATCTAGGTTTCACCTTGTTAGGTTTCTGGAGAAAAACCTTTAATTTTATGTTAAGATTATTATTTTAAATGAATTCATCTTATCTTCTCCACTCCCTACTTAATTTTTTACTTGTTTCTACCAGTTCGAGAATATCTCTGAAGCATTAATGGATTACTGTTGAATTTTAAAAAAGAGATTATGAACTCAGTAGAATAGGAAATATATTTTATTATTCTTTTGGAGAATAAGCTAAGTGCATGGACTTGGCCTTGTGGTGCTACGTCATGATCCGCATTGCTTTCTAGATTTGGTGATTGCAGAATCTTTAGAAAATCATTTTAGCATTAAATTTATAATATAGAAACCTAAAACATCAGAAGTGAGAGCTGGGTGGGACTTTGATGACCCCTAAAGATCTCTAAAGACAATTGGCTGATTTAGGCAGAGAAAGTTATTTCCTGGGGTAACTTGACTGTTGGGCGCTTGCTATTCGATTCTCCAGTACAGTTGTGCTTTCCTCAAGTTCATTTTCCTCTGCAAGCTCTTTTCACCACTACAAGGCACAACACGTAACTAGCTAACAGTTTAAGGCTTTGCCGTGTGTTATCAGCACGATTTACAAAAGGATACTCAGGCTTTCATCGTGCAGTACATTTAGTGAGCACTTAATGATAATCCTTAGCTAATAGTTATTCAGTGTTTACTATGACGTGGCTTTTTACACTCTGAACTTGAAGTATAACCTACATGCAGAGACCTTTAAGTGTAAACCTTCATGAATTTTTATATACCACTTCCAGTTCAAGGTATAACTGTTCCTAACCCCCTAGAACAGAAATCATTAAATTTTTTCTGTAAACTTCCTGATAGCAATTATTCTAGGTTTTGTGAGCCATTTACACTCTGTTGCAACTATGCAACTCTGCCATTATAGAGTGAAAACAGGCATGTAATACATGAATGGATGAGGATGGCTATTCTCTAGAATTTTATTTAGCTGGATTTGGCCATGAGCTATAGTTTGCCTAAATATATCCAGGCAGGCAGTTTACATTTAACCCTTCCTGTAACCATATGAGGTAGGTATTATTTTTTATAACTTTATTGTTGTATAGTTAACATACAATACACTGTACAATTTTATAAGTTTTGACATATGTATACCCTTTTGAAACATCACTGTAATCAAGATTGCAAATATTTTCATCACCTGAAAGCTATTTGCTCTAACAGCTCTTTTGTAATCCATCCTCCTGCCTTGCCCAAGGCAATCATTGATCTGCTTTCTCTTACTGCATCACTATAGTTTCTGATTTTTTAGAATTTGATATAAAGGGACTCATAGTATTACCTATTCTCTCCTTGGTCTGGCTTTTTTGACTCAGCATAATTATTTTGAGATTCATCCATGCTGTTACTTGTATCCATAGTTCCTTTCCTTTCTATTGTTGAGTTGTATTCCATTGTATGGATATACCATAGTCTATTCATTAGTATGTAAATAGACATTTGGGTTGCTTCCAGTTTGGGGCTATTAAAAATAAAGCTGCTGTGAGCATTCATGAACATGCCTTTTTATAGACGTGTGTTTTTTCATTTTGTTTGCAAATACCTAGGAATGGAATGGGTTTGTTGTATGGTAGGTATATGTTTACATTTTTAAGAAAGTATCAAATTGTTTCCCAACGTGGTTGTACTATTTTAACGTATTATTCTTACCAGCAGTATATGAGAGCTCCAGTTGTTCCACATCTTCATCAACACTTGGTATAGTCAGACTTTTTAATTATAGCCATTGTTGTGGGAATAAAGGATCAGCTCATTGTGGTTTAAATTTGCGTTTCCCCAATGGTTAATAATTTTGAGCATAATTTCTTATGCTTATTTATCATCATATAAATTCTTCGGTAAACTGTTCCAATCTTTTGCTTACTTTATTAAATTTTTTTAATCTTACTTTGGAGTTTTGAGAGCTCTTTATATTCTGAGTACGAATTTTTTAAATCAGATATAGGATCTGTATTTTTTTTTCTCCCAGTTTGTGCCTTTACTTTTCATTTGCTTAACAGTGTAATTGGCACTGTTTTGATTTGTCACATATGGTGATGTTAGAAAGCACACGCTCTGCTGCTGAGGGAGCTTCGAATCCTGGCTCTGAAACCTAAGGAAATGGGATATTCTAAGCCACAAGGTCCTCCTCAAAAATGCCTTGCCACATACATTTCTGGTTTTCTTATGTTTTAACAAGAAAGTTAATATGAATACAGACTTGAATATGCTTTACCATGGTTGGTAAAAAGAAATATTTGAAGGGATTTATAGGTGATTCTATGAACAAAACAAAAGCCACTAGAGCTTAATAGCTCTTTATAACTTCTGGATTTCTGTACGTTTACTAGTTTGGCACCCCACCCTCTATTCTAAATTAAAGGGGAAAACCATAAAATAGTGGGTTTGCGTGTCTGCTTTCTTAGAGGAGAGCAGTCTTGCATTTTGAATCGAAAGCGGGTTTGGCTGGAGATGTGAAGGAGAGAGGAGTTAAGAACATGAGTTCCTTTATCTCATGTTCAGTCCTAATCTTTTTGACTAGCATTTTACCCACCACACTTTATCTCCTTCCTGCAAGTCTTATTTTCTTCTATTCTTGTCTCTTCCCCCCACTCCCAACTTTCTTTTTTCCTTTAGTACCTCTCTTCTCTTAGACCAAGAAGAGTGGAGGGGGAAATGATGGACTCTGTAGCTTTACGAACTGTCATCTCGGTGTTTATGGCGAATGTGGGGTACATGCACAGAACATAAAACTGGGTAACTGTGTACTCGGACCACATGATCAGCCGCTTCTGCTTTGTGGTTCGTGGTTCTGTGTGTATGTCCTCAATCCTACCAGTTTATGGTGCTATGGAATGACAGATATGTGTTTATAGCATTATTCTTAGGGTCAAAAGGATTATAACTAAATATCGCTTCTGTCCGAAGTATAAGTTTTTAATCTCTTATTATACTTATTTCTAGGACAGGAACGGTTTGGCAACATGACCCGAGTATATTACAAAGAAGCTGTTGGTGCTTTCATTGTCTTTGATATATCGAGAGGTTCCACGTTTGAAGCCGTTTTAAAATGGAAAAATGATCTGGATAGTAAAGTCCATCTTCCAAACGGCAACCCTATTCCTGCTGTCCTCTTAGCTAACAAATGTGACCAGAAAAAAGACAGTGGCCAGAATACTCCCCAGATGGACCAGTTTTGCAAAGAACATGGCTTCACTGGATGGTTTGAAACCTCTGCAAAGGTGAGGTCTGCTGTGCATTTGTTATCTGCTCTGCTGTTAATTCGTAAATCTGACCTGTAACTTTCAAGTATTTAGATGGATTTACCTGAGTGGTTTTTGGAAACCTAGTAAAAGGTGAAGTGTAGCATGGATATGTTATAGCTTCTTTCACTCAGCAGCAGGAATGCTTTCAGAATTGGCTAGTGGAGAGGTGAATAGAAGGGCAGATTTTACATTAAAATAAAAATGACTATTATTAGAGCAAAGAACAAATGACATTTTCTATGAGTTTGAGTCCTTAAATGAAGTACTTTTCATGTACCTGGAATTTGTGGGGTATGAGGTATATTGTCAAGCACAACTATTTTTGAGTTTTATAGAAGGCTTAGTAAAACTTAGGGACATAGTTGTCCCTAGTGAAGATGTAAGTCATGTGCAGGACTAACAGACATTGAAAAGGTCAGAGAGAAGATGTATTCAGATGATGTTTGAAGAGTTTTAGATCAAATGTGTAGGAAAATTTGAACAAGAGGAAATTATCAACATTTGTGACATACTTCTTCATGAATAGTAGAGTGAGAATTTTTTCTTTCAGCCATTATGGGAAGCTGGATAAAATGTTTTTTGAAGAAAAACAAAAACACGTTGGCTGTTGAAAATCTTAACAGTCTAAATATACACGAAAGCAAAGGTGACAATACCAAGCACAAAATATTGTGCTGGAGCGGGCTTATGTGCACTGGAAGTTTCACTTTAGAGGTCCAATAACAATCAGACATGAGAAGGTGATGAATTATTAGCAAAATTCTGTGATGGCAAACTCAAAACCATGAATTTGATATAATCTTAACATAGTTCCAGCTTTTAGTATGCCTTCTGTGAATTTCTTGTATATATCAAAAAAAAGTGCATTGTTTCTCCAAATGACCTACTTACTTATTACCAGGTTACTTTTAGCTTTACCAGAAACCCATCCTAAAAGTGGAAGATTATTTGCTGCCACTGATGATCAGAATAATGAAAGCAAAGCTATGGGAGACTACACAAAAAGTGCTCTGAAAATATTGTGATGGTGGGGTCATTGGAAAAAATAGTGTCTGCTGAAGACAGAAGTGTTTACTCCTAAGCTAAAGGCTATTTGTTTAAACAAATATATTCTAGTATCTTAAAATTTAGTTTCATAAATAAAAAGTAGTAGTGGAAGAGAGATGAAGACCAGAGTTGCTGCATGAGCACTTAGCCAAACAGGAAGGAAGAGATTGCAGAAGGCAAGGCTTTTTATAGAGACACTTGTTTTGGAAGCCATGCCCTCTGTCTGCTCTCTGCACCTGTGGGGATTTGCTTTACTTCCCAGCTTTGTTAGAAAAAAATTAGTGGTATGTGTAAGTGTTTATTAGAGCGTGAGATTTGGTGAAGAAGATGAATATATTACAGATAAAATTTCCTCTTCTGGTTTTATTTGAATTAATCATTCAGGTAATCTAAATTTCTCCCCAGAGTCTAGAAGGAAGATTCGTAAACAATAGTATCATGTGGCCTGTCACCTGAGACTGTATAAGTCATCAGCTTCATGATTATCTATCAACAGGGTTACATGTAGAGGTGAAAAGAAAAACATTCATATGTTCTGTGCCTTCCTACGAATATATTAGAAACAGCTACTGCAAAATTTCCTTAGTGGTAAACCAGGAGTATTTCAAGAGAGTAACAGTAATATAAAATTTTTGTTAAAAATTTTAGTCAAGGCTTAAAGTACTGCCCAAGTGTCACTAATACCTATGCTTCTGAGCTGGCCAGCAGCTAACTTCAAATCTGATTTCTGCTAGAATACCAGTGATCTGAATTCTGATACAAACACAGCCAAAAGGCAAGTTTGAATTCATGAGCTTCATCTTTTCACCTTTATGGAAAATAATGGATTTCCAATATGAGAATGTGTGACTAATTACAATGTGGGACTTTCTGTTCCTAATCAATAACAATTAAATGCAATAAGAGAAGATTATAATTATTTGGTATAATGGGGATGGTGGGGACTGAGGGACATTTGGGCATTTAAAGATCAATACTTTAATTAAAGTTAATGCTTATCTTGGGAGTGGAGGTAAAAAAAAGTTTGTGTTGGTGCTAGAAAAGATACCTGAATAAATAGCAGAGGTCTTGCAGAGTTCTCACTGTCTGAGAAAGGTATAACAAATAAGGGAGAAGGCTAGAATGAACCTCGTGGTATCGGATTGGAATTGGAAAAGTCAATATATATGTATATATATATACACACACATATATAAATTCTGCATTAATGTGTATATGTATATACACATGTACACATACGTATATGTGTAAACAGCTAAACATAGAAGCAGATACCAATATGTGTATGGATACATACATATTTACTAGGTGTGTCTGCTGAAGAGGATTAGAAGCAATGACAGCACAGAACCAGTGAGCTTTGCAAGTCCTTAGAATTTGGTTTTTAAATACTGTTATCCAATAAAAAGAACTGAGTCTCCCTGGAGAAATGACTGATTTCAGGACTAGTAGGACAAGGACAGTAAAGATGTGCCTGAGATATTTTGTGGTGCCGGAAGCTAAGGAAACGCTCACCAAGTGATGGAGATGCGTCAAAAAGACCCAGGAGCCTGCTTATAGGAACTCCAAAACCTAAGACAATTGGAGCAACAAAATAAATAATTATTGTAATGGACTTAATACACAAAATAAAATAATAATCCATGATATGAAAAAACAAATGAATAAATGGGAGAGAAGAGAAAGCTCTTCCTAACAGTAGAATTCCAAATCATAAATGGAGAAGGAATGATGGAAATAGAAAGTCACCATTAAACACAACGGTAATAATTGTTCTAGGGAAAAATTAATTGATACCACAATGAGTAGGGAAAGGTATGGTGAAAAACAGGATATTTACATATTTGTATTGAGGACAAAGTGAAAAATAGTAGCTCTTCAGTGGAGAAACCTGGCAGACATGACTTCAAGCAAGTATGCCTCCTCATACACTGAAGAGGGCACATCATGTATGTCTTATTCCTGCCAACAATGCGTGACTTGAATTTAATGATAAGGAAACATCAGACAGATCCAAACTGAGGGAGAGTCTCTGGCCAGGACTCTCCAAGAGTGTCAAGGTCATGAAAGGCAAGGAGACTGAGGACCTGTTCCAGATTCAAGGAGACCAAGGGGACAGATTGCGAAATGCACCTGATGCTCACCTGCATCAGAACCAGGACGGTGAGACAGCTGATGAAATTCGAACAGGGTTGATAGAGTAATGCTGGCACAGTACTGTCATCTAATTTCTTGATTTTGATAGTTATACTCTGGTTACCTAAGACGTTAATGTCTGAGGAATATGGGTGAAGAATATATAGGAATTTTTACTACTTTTACAACGTTTCTGTAAATCTGAAATTATTTTAAAAGGAAAAGTTAAATACTTTTAAAAAGAAGCACAGTTTTTGCTACATGTTACATATCATATATTTAATGACAGCTTATGAATCAGTCACACAAACGTTGTGATAGCTGGTGATTCCTTAGAGCATCCTTAACGGGCATCACACCCACAACATTGTTTTTTATCTCTGTGCTTTCACTTATGTGGCTGGCAACTTGCAGCAGGATGAAGACTCATTTACCTTGGAGATAGTTCATTGGACCTCAGTGGCAAAAGTTTAAAACATTAAAAAGCAGAACATAAGGGCTTCCCTGGTGGCGCAGTGGTTGAGAGTCCGCCTGCCGATGCAGGGGACACGGGTTCGTGCCCCGGTCCGGGAGGATCCCACATACCATGGAGTGGCTGGGCCCGTGAGCCATGGCCGCTGAGCCTGCGCGTCCGGAGCCTGTGCTCCGCAACGGGAGAGGCCACAGCAGTGAGAGGCCCGCGTACCACACACACACACAAAAAACAGAACATCAGAAAGAGTGATCCTTTGTAAAAAGAAGAGTGTCTCAGTCACATTACTCAGTAACATTGAACTCTTAGCAAACACTTCAGTATTGGAGCAGGAGATGGAGCTGGCGTACTTATAATGCCCCCTCTGACCAACTTTCCTAGTTCCTGGTAATACTCTAATGCTTTCCTCTAAGAATATTGATCGTGAGAATTGATCCTGGTTGTT
Source organism: Delphinapterus leucas (assembly GCF_059928025.1). Classification (NCBI taxonomy): domain Eukaryota; kingdom Metazoa; phylum Chordata; class Mammalia; order Artiodactyla; family Monodontidae; genus Delphinapterus; species Delphinapterus leucas. Next base: position 77,947,819 of record NC_143140.1, read on the forward strand.
TCTGCACTACAGGATAACATAAACATAGATGAAGCATCCCGGTTCCTAGTGGAGAACATTCTTGCCAACCACCAAAGCTTCCCTAATGAAGAAAACGACGGCAGAATTAAACTGGATGAGGAGACCGTGAAAAAAGAGAACAAATCCCAGTGTTGCTGACTCAGCGTCCGCTTCTCTCCTGCGGATGCAGCCTGATTCGGTTGGAAGCAAATTCCTGAGACGGGATCATGGATGGTGGATATGCTGCTCTGTGAATCTTCAGGGCTGTGCCTTAAAATAACAAGGATGGCACCCCTGGGAGGCTGTGATGAAAGGGGACACTGGTGAAGGAGTCCCGCCAGTGGCTCTGCCCCTTCACTTGTGAACACTTAGGCTTCGGTTGTTGTTGCCATCATATTCAGGATAATGTTTATGTGCTTTTTAACATCCTTTAAAATGACAGTTCTTCAGGATTTGTTAAGACTTGGAAGTTGTGGCTGTCATTGTGAACACCGGGCTGGTAATAAACTTTCCCTGCCGCCTCACTGTAGTCTCATGAGTCTGTATATTTGTCTCCTGTATCCTATCCTCAAGTTCGAGGGAGGCTTTTAGACCCTTTTAGCCACAGAAAGCTGGAAGTTTCTGTTTAGCAATTTATTTTTCTAGTCAAAACTTTGGTACTTCATGTAAAATTGTTATCCTTAAATATTGTGATTTAACTAGTCCTGGCTAGTGTGACGTGGTTATTCCCCTTAAATACATTAAAATCCCCTTCCTAATGACTCAGGAAGCACTCACACCACAGTGGTACTCTGATCTGGTTGGTACCAGTTGGAAACAATATAAATGAACATCTCTTCTTTTCTCTCCCTAGTCCCTTCTCTCCTTTCTTCTTCCTGTGTGTTTGTTTATAACTAAGAGCCTGATAGATATTACTGTTGCAGTTGTAACTAGCCTTTTCAAATCTGTAATAATAATGGTTAAGGAGAGAATTTATTTCAAAACATATACAATTAAATCGAGGTTTCTATAGTAGGCATTGTGAAAGAAATTAGGTCATGTGTGGTTTTATACAAAGTTTTGAACATTTAAAGTATAGTACGTGAGAAACAAAGCAGGCTCACAATATTTGTATTGTCATTTAACCCAATTAAGGAAAAGAATAAATATTTTGACTGCAACTTTTGTTTTGAATTCATGTAGTTCTAGAAAGGTAATATGGGCATACTTTTCTGCCTTAGAAAAATCTGTGTCTGTTCACTTTTGCCTTTTATTTTTAAGCGGGTTAATGATATCATGTGAAAGGTCCAACTTATCCCTTTCAAAGGAAATTTAAAAGTATCTGTGACATACCAAAGATAATGCAAAATGAGGTCTTGTACATTAAGTATGAACTTGGATAGGAAATATCTGTACATTTATTGAGCAGGGGGAAAAAAAAGACTAGAAATCCTATTAAAAAAAGACTAGCAAATTGCATTTGCTCTCACAGGTGAACTCTGAGAATAAGTAGTAACTATCATGGGCTATAAAATGTAGCTTGCCCTTCTCATGTTAAACCTGAGCCTTGGCTAGGAATCAGATGTGTTTGTGTGTTATATATTTAAGTAAATCAACTCTTTAACCTCTTTGGACATGTATTCTCTGTAGAATCATTTTCCTGAGGCCAAGGAATAGAAAGCAGACCCTGATTTAAGTAATACTAATTTAATTAATACAACCCTCTTAAGTTTTTAAAAATCATGCATTAAATCTTGCTTTCTAGGAAACATATGTGTCATACTTTAAATTTTTTTCTAGTCTAGGTACAAAGTAGGTACAACTTTTCAACTTTTTTAAATTCCAGAGTCCAATAGTGTAAGTATTATGAAATATCTATGCCAAAACCAAAATGTTAGAAATATAAAGCTTATTCTAGGTAGTCAATGAAAGACTGAATGTTCTTTTTTCATATACTGAGTTTTATTTTTTACAGGAAATTCATCATGTTTACATTGATTTAGCAGTGGATTCAGAATCAGTAGTATTGGGCTTTCTTTACCCATCTTTACCATATTTGTTTTCTTCTCTTAGAATAATTTTAAGGATTGACAGCACCTTAAATAATTTTTTTCTATAAACAGGGTTCTGTATGTCAGTGTGAGGTAGTGTATTCTATTTATTATTTCCTACACTTTAGAAGTAAAACTGAGTAACTGTTTTGCTTTACTCCCAAATTCTCACTATAATTTATTTTTGCAACTTGAACATGAAACTTGAAGTGAGGGTGTTGGGGAAGGACAAGTTCTCCTCTACCCTTTCTGGATTCTTCTGGCTGGTCTAAGAATTGAGTTGACATGAAACAGATTAACAGGAGAAAATCAAATTTAATTGCATACATATAGGGCCCCAAAAGAAAAATGAGACCCAAGGACAGGTTGGGCAATTGAGGCTTACCTACCATCTGAGAGAAAGAGAAGGGGGTAGGGGTTTGTGACTTCAAAGGGGAGGAAAGCAATTCACTCAAAGATGGAAAATGTTTGGTAAACAAGTATTTGCTCTGCCATGCAGAGACAGTGGGACACAAAGAGGAATCTGGTCTTCAGGCTCTGCTGAGTGCCCCACCACACCTGGCCCATGTTCTCTGTAGCTATCTCGGGTGCAGAAATAAGCAGCAGGCCCTTTGTCTAAATTCTTTTAGTCAGTTAAGGGGGAGGTAAAAAAGACTTCCTGAGTCTCGAGTTTCTTAAAAATAATCAGCCTAACGTCATCCTCATGCCAAAGAGATATATTTTGGGGTGGCAAATTTTGCTCCCCTACAAGGGTAAGCTACATAAATGATTAAAGGAAAGAAGAGAATACTTTGATATTCCTTATTCACTTAATTGCTGAATAAAAACTCCTCAGCCTCACTTCAGACTTAAATAGTTTTCTGGGAATGGAGCTCAGAAATCTGCTTTAAAAAAAATCTGGTGATGTCCATTTTGAAAACTCTGTGGAGTGGGTAGCAATAGTTAAAGTGTTGTTTAGTTTGAAATCTATGTTTTTACATAAACCATGAACATGCTTAAAATATAGCATTTTCATTTCCATTTATAAATCAGTGTTGTTCAAAAGTCTGAACTCCTTAAACAGTGGACCCGCAGAATAAACTCACTTTCGTCCACTGCAGAAAATGGAGACCTAAGGGTTCTGACAGTCTGGACTAACCTACAAGTAGTGTAGCCATTTGGAAAAAGGAAGTCATAATCTCTGTGTCATATCTTTATTACACTGTTCTCCAAAATGATACAATCTGTAAATTAATAAGTGTGAAAACAAGAAATAAAACTACAAAAACTTTAGCATGTATGAAAAAATTTTGATGTTGGGCTAAGAAAATCTTTAAATCCTCAAATGCTTAAAGCCAAAGAGGAAAACATAGATACATTTGGTTATATCAGTATATCTTGTATAGCAAGATGATATAAGTAAAATTATTACAAATTACAGCAAAGAAAATATTTGTAATTCATTCAGTTGGGGGAGGATTAATAAGTCAAATAATAAAAATAAGCACTCTGTAAGACAATGAGTAGAAATGAGCAAATAATGTAAAACCAGCACTTACAGAAGAGGCAATTCATGTGTCAAATCTTAGTATCCAGGAAAATTCACCAAAAATGTATGAGTTTGATTATATCTCTGATTTGGATGAACATATAGGAAAATAGATATTCATAATCTGCTGTTAACTAGATCTGTCTTGATAGATACCTCTGAGTTTTCCCTCATGGGTTGCTGTTCACTTTACACTTTTAGTCCACATCTTGCCTAGAAGTGGAACTGCTGTTGATGGGGAAATAGAATTAAGAACACAACCTCCTCCCAACCCAGAAAACCTCCCCACAAAGTTAGACCAGAATGAAAGCACTTATTATTGAATAAGCATGAAACCAGAACGTGATCGTCACAGGCAATATGCTAAGAGATTGTAAAAACAGGAAGAAGTCTTACCCTTTCATATAGCCCAGCAGATCCGACCCGTTCCATGCGTGTTCTCAAGGTACACAATAACTAGTCCTCAGATAAGAGGGCTTATCAGCTCCATTTTTCACACATAGCGAATCTTCAATTCACTTAATAACTGGGGTTATTAGTTTGCATTAGCTAACTGAGTTTATCCAAAGGAAAAATAAACCTCTTATGTCTTTATGGCAGGAGGAAGTTTTACAAGTTGGCATGAGGCTTCCACCAAAGTTAGGCTTCCCCCTCCCACAGAAACTGGGAGACAGGACCCTATCTTCCTTGATGATCACATTTCAAAGAGATGGCTCCTAGGCCCTTGAGCAAGCTGATGAGAGACATTCAGCTTTAAAAACGATTTTCATACATTCCAAAGAGACAGAGAAAGAACTTACAAGTTTTCAAGTGTAAATACTCTCAGAAAAAAGGGAGAGCACAGGCAGAGAGAGTCTCTTCCCTTATTTTCCACTGGGAGAATCAAGCCTCTTAATACTTTTAATTTGCATTTGCCTTTACTATCAACTCTGGGTAACCATTTGCTTATGTGTACAAAGGAGAATATGGAGGAGCTTGTTCACTGCAGCATTGATTGGATAGACATGCAAAAAAGTTAATCTGAATGTTTATCTGTAGTGGAAAAATGAAATGGACGATTGAATATCCATACAAGGAGATACTGTGCAGCAGTATAGCAACAGTTATATAAAAATATGTATTAAGAATTTAAAGACTTTGTACAGCTAAATACCAAGTTCCTGATTATAATTGCCTCAGGGAGAAGCTAGACCTGTGGATATTGGTCAAGGCTGACTTGAGCTGTTTAGATAATGTTTACAGTTTTACGGTACAGTTCATTTTACATCGGTCAGTATGTTCCCTACACTACCACTGAAATGAAGAGGAACATTTCCATTTAAAACATAATACTTAAAAAAATAAAAGCTGCTTTGAATGATCTTTAATGTTTACTACATTTAATAACATCACTTATAATTTGGCTCTTCTTGGATCTTACATATATTAGTTTACTTGCTAAGTCAGTTAACTTTCCTAAGATTAATAGCTGGACTTATTCAGCTCAGAGTTTAAAATGTACATCTCCATTCGCATGGGGTGAATTTTTGCTGCTCACTCTTGCCAGTCTTCAAGAATAAACAATTGTGCAATTTAAAGAACAGGATTTATCCACATGTGAAATCATATGAACTACCCATTTCTTTTCCAAAACTGGATTTTGTTTTGAAATTTGAATATAGAAAACCACTATTCTTTTTATTTCTGATTCTCCAAGTTTTGTGTGTATGGTGGGATGAGGAGGTAGGAATGTAGATGATATAGGTTAGAGTTACATATAAAATACTTCTAGAGGGCTTCCCTGGTGGCGCAGTGGTTAAGAGTCCGCCTGCCGATGCAGGGGACACGGGTTCGTGCCCCGGTCCGGGAGGATCCCACATGCCGCGGAGCCGCTGGGCCCGTGAGCCATGGCCGCTGAGCCTGCGCATCCGGAGCCTGTTGCTCCGCAACGGGAGAGGCCACAACAGTGAGAGGCCCGCGTACCGCAAAAAAAAAAAAAAAAATACTGCTAGAACTACATACATATTAGTAAATCAATCTATTGCCTCTGAAAAGTCATCTAAATACCATCTGGCATTGTCCTACTAGTCCATTAGCATTTCCCAAATCAAACTAATTATCTTTCAATCTTCTTCCCATTGCCAAACCTGCTCTAGAGGTTGAAGTGTTTATATATTACAAATTTTATGTTCACTCTAAGTTAACATGTGATGCTATCTTTTAGTAGTATGATTATTTTGTTGATCTTTGTGAACCACGCTAAATTTATACCTGCCATTTCTCTCCCTTTAAGAAAACTTTGCTTTTGAGTTTTTAGTATAGCTTTAGTCATACTGTTAAATTGTGATTTGAGAGCCTACAGAACTTTAAAAAAATACAGTAATTGCTTTAAGTGAAGTCATAATAACATGGGTTGAACCTGGCTTCAATTTCAATTCAATGTAATGCTTTGCTGTCTGTGGTTTAGAGATGAAATTCTGAGGATTTCTTTTATTCATTAAAAACTGAGATACTCTCCAAATTTTTTTCTCATATGGAAATTTAGTACTGTAAAGTACTGTAGTACTTTCGAGCCAGTTTGCCTCAGAATGATTATAATAGCTGGGAGTAGAATCTAATTTTTGTAGTATAACACCTTTAAAAATTGAATATATACTCTAGGTATTTTTTGTTGTACTACTTGAGCATATTTCTATTCAATTCTGTTTAACAAGGTGATTAATGATAAATTCATTGCCTGTTGCAATTGATGTGTAATATGTATAATAGTTGTCTCTACAAAGAAAGGAATTATGATTAAAATAGGAACTGATGACAGGATAGATAAATGAGCCATTCCTTAAATACATATAAAGCTAAGCATATTATATTCTAAAATAATGGTCACTGTTAACCAAAAATCAACTTATATTCAAAAATTTAAAGACCCATCTCAGTATAAAATGAAGACTGATTGGTAAATCAATGTTAAGTTTAAAATATTATGTTCCTATGATTTTAATTTATATATTATAATATTTCAATGTTTTGTCACCATACCCTTTAATTTACCTATAAAGGGAACATGAAATGAACACTTCACTCTGTAGCAGACTTTTACATGACTCAATGAAGGACCCCAAAGAAGAATTTACTTCCTGTAAATTTTAAGATAGTTCTAGGATGAACCAACCTAAGCTGAATCAAGAGTATATGAAATCCACTCCTGTACCCAGCTCTTTAACTCATTGTTATTTAAGACTGTCCTGAATTGTGGGTGCCAGACAGAATCTGATGTGATAACTAAGACTTTACTCAAATCAATGGTCATGCGCAGGCATGTGCTACCATTGGAATGTCAGCACCAAAATCCTTACTTACAGTTCAAAGGAGACAACTAAAAGTTTTCTGCTCTCTAATTCCCCATGTAATATATTAAATCAACAGGTAAAGAAGGGAAGTGATATTTATTTTCTTCTTAAGGATCTGGACAAGCTTCCAAATGGCTACTTCAAGTAGTGATATTTTTGGAACTGCATATTGTGAAAGAGTTTGTCTTTTAACCTTTACTAAATGACATATGTGTAAGTACATTTTTGAAGCCTTCTTGTTCCTTTAAAACCAAGGTTAATGGTGAACTTGAAAGAGAAAATGAAATAGGTCTGTCACATGGAATTACCTACGAGCTTCTGCACCCACTCAGTCTGCTTATATAGAGAAGAAATTTAGCCAAATCCTGCTAGGTCCTTAAATGTAATTTTTCTTTCTGTTCCCAGGCCTCATGTTTTAAATAAAATATCCAATATGCCATAGTTTGTTAACTCTGTTCTAACATTAGTTTTATAAGTCACTTTAAAAAGTTGTAGTTCATTATTTCTAAAGCAGCATTAGTTTACAGGAAATTAATGTTAACTCTTTAAAGAATAAGTCTGAAATAAAGATGAGGCATTATACGTTGAATTCAAAATCATTGTCCTATTTAATAACCATGATCGCTTGCTTCTGAAAAAGCATTATGATGTGTAACAAGATAATTTGGCATTTTTAAGAAAAATCACATTGTTAACTATGTCAGAACTTTATAACCAGATCAGAATTTATACAAAGATATCAGAAAAAAAAAAAAAAGGAAGGAAACAGCAGTGAAAATTTTACCAAGGAACAGCTATATAACCAACCATATTTCCAAGATTTATTTTTTAAACCAGAGATGCATCAGAATTAGGAACTTAGGGCAGATGCACCCTGTTATTAATTGAATTAGGTCCCCCACAAAAGAAATGTTGAAGTCCTAACCCCCAGCACCTCAGAATGTGACCTTATTTGGAAATAGTATGGTTACAGATGTAATTAGTTCAGATGAGGTGCTGGCATAGGGTGGCCTCCCAATACAATATAACTGGTATCCTCATAAGAAGATGGCCACATAAAGACATAGACAGGGAGAATGCCATGTGAAGACAGGATTGGAGTTCCTTGACAGCTACAAGTAAAGGAACACCACAGATTGCCAGCAAAGCACCAGAAACTAGAAAGAATCAGGGAAGGATTCTTCTACAGGTTTTGGAGGGAGCACGGCACTGCTGAAACTTTGATTTTGGACTTCCAGCCTCCAGAACTATAGACAATAAATTTCTGTTGTTTAAAGCCACCCAACTTGGGATACTTTGTTACAGTAGCCCTAGGAAATGAATACACACTCCAATACCACATCTACTTACATTATTGGTCAGAGAAAGCTCAGAATATTTTTTGAACCCAAAAACATTGCTGTTAGTAGCAGAAGGGCTTCTCAGTTGCAGACTTCTGATCATTGTAGAGCTGTTTAATCTACTATTTAGTATTCATAACAATAAGTTATTCTTTAAGAGCTTCATTTAAGTTTTATTTGTTTGATTCCATTTAGAACAAGCTTCCTTCAAGAAAAAGTTCATTTTGAGAAATCTTCAAATCTTCTTAAGATAAAATTAAAAAAAAAAGGATGTTAATTTTGCTCCATGTAGAATTGAGATGACAAAAACTCCAAAATCATGTACAATGACATCTGTGATAGATAATCTTGAAGCCAGATATAATAAAGAATCTAAATAATAATAAGAAAAATAAGTCTTAGAGAAAAACCAAGTGTTCAAAACATATTTTTTCCATTAATCAAATTTCAAAACAAAAGACTTGGCTAGAATGTTGTAATGAGGCAATTTTCTAGTTTTGAGTGTGTAGAAACTAAGAATTTAAATAACAATGTCATTGAAAAGAGTGCTGTGGTCTTCCAACCATTTTCAATAATTGAAGAGGAGAATTTTTTAGATTTTCACAAATTATGAATTGTAGTAAAAATTCCTTTTAGAAGACATTAGTAAAAAAGCTTTTTTTTTTTCCTGAATTACATTCTGGTGTGCAAAAAACAACTTTTTTTTTAATGTTAGTGGTATTAAGTGTTCTCCTGAATCTTATTCTGAAAGTATCTTATTTCATGATATAGCGTCAATGAAATATCATCACCACCATAAGTCAAGTCTTCAAGTCCAGAAATTGTGGGGGAAATAAATGCATATTTTAGTTATTGTTTGAAAGGAAAAAAAGCAACGTCACCATCATCGGTAACCTGTACTGGAAGAGCAGACCAAAAAAGAAAAAAGAAAGTTCAGTTTGTTTAGTTGAAGTGAACATCAATTTTGTATGACGGATTACATATAGTAGAGTAGACAGGAACTATCTAGCTGCTGGTGATACTGACAAACTATTTCTCTGCATTATAATGTTAAACTTCTAAAATTTGATTACTAAAGCATTTTTAATAATAAAATTGTGGCCACTAAATTTTTGATGCAATTTTATGTTTAATTCTACATACCAACATTTCCTTCTGTTATGTTAAAGACGGGTTATTCAATATTCTGCTGAAGTAAGTATACTGTATACCTTGAAATTTTAAAAATGATATTAGCATGAGAATAGCCAGATAGATCACAGGGTTAGAAAGTCCAAAACTGAGTCTAAAAGCATTTGGAAATGTAGTGTATGAAGGGATGTTATTTCATATCAGCAAAGAAAATTTGATTATTGATAAAATGTGTTGAGATAACTGAGTGGTCATTTAGGGGAAAATGTTGGCTCCCTAGCTCTAATTTTTTATCCAAATTAATTTCAGATAGATTAATAATTTAAATGAAAAAAATTACTAAGATAAAACATGAGATTTTTAAAAAATCTTGAAATTGGGGAAGTCTTTTTAAGTATGACACAAAATCTGTTACTTTCAACCGCACAAAAATAAATAAATACATTGCCAAAACTCATCATAAATAAACTCAAAAGATGATCCTGGAAAAGTATTTTATGTCATAGTTAAACTGCTATTATCCTTGATTTTGAAAGAACTCCTCCTACAAGTCAAAAAGACCAGAAAAGGAGCAATGAATAAGCAGAAACAGCTAATTGAAGAGGAAATACAAATGACCATTAAACAGATGAAACGATGCTGAAACACACTCACAAAGATGCAAATCCAAAACTACACTAAGATACCATTTTTCGTCTATTAGATTGGCCAAAGAAATAGTTACTAAAATTACTAGGGTGTGACAGAACAGCGTCTCATTGCTGAAGAGAATGAAAGGTGGCAAAATGTATATAAAGGACGAATGGACAATACCTATCAAAATTACAAATGCCATTTTACGTTGAATTTCCCATAGCCATTTATCCTACAGATATTCTTGGAAATTTGTAAATTTAGTTCATGTTGCAAGGATATTCATTGCAGCAATGTTTATAAAAGCAAAAAACTGGAAATCGTGGATTAGAAAAAGAATGCTGTGGTGGTATTACTTTCACAATCAGATAAAAACATTGATATACAAAAGGTACGAATCCTTTATATGGGAACATAACAATTTCATAAGTTATTCAAAAGGACTTTGAAAATTAAGTGCTAAAGCAACTCCAGTCTATTCTGAATGGTAGAAATAAAACCTTTCTTAGGCACTGTACATCCTTGATTTAGCAGTGAGGGATCAGTTATTGTCGTGGTGGTTGTTATGTGCCAGCTCTTAACTCTGGCTCTTAAGGCTCTGTGGAAGCAGAAGATAAAAGCTAAGGTAGAGTTTTAAACTTCATGGTTTAGTATTGAAGGCAAACCTCTTGGCAAAGACTGGGCTATTTTGTGGCTCCAGGACTTTAAGGAAATCTCTGTCCAGTCATTAGCTAACTACTAACCTAGTGGAATAGATATTTCAGCGGTCACACATGACAAAAGATACATACTTTCCAAAATTAGTTCAGAAAAATCATTAAACAAACAACAACGGCAATAATCAGCAACATCAACAAACCTAGCTGGGGGACTGGAAGGGAGAGAAATTGATTTCCAGAGTTTCCCCATTATAAGATTCACAGTGCTCAGTTTTCAATGAAAAAATTACAATGCATGCAGAGAAACAAAAAAAGTATCTCGGAGAAAACTCAGACATTGGACTATCTAAACAAAACCTCTAAATTAGCTATTTTAAACATGTTCAAAGAGCTGAAGGAAACCATGAATAAAGAACTAAAGGAAAGGATGAGACTGATGGCTCATGAAATAGAGAATATAAATAAAGAAGTTATAAAAAGGAACCAAATAGAAATTCTGGAATTGAAAAGTAGAATAACTGATATGAAAAATTCATTAGAAGGTCTCAACAGCAGGCCAGATTTGAGCAAGCAGAAGAAAGAATCAGTGAACTTCACAATTGAAATTACCAAGTCCCAGAAAAAGAAAGAAAAAAGAATGAAGAAAAATGAACAGAACCTCAGAGACCTGTGGAACATCATAAAATGTACTGACGATCATAAGGGAAGTCCCAGAAGGAGACTAGACAGAAAAGGGCAAAAAAGAATATTTGAAGAAATAATGGTCCAAACTTCCCAAATTTGTTGACAAACATTTATCTGTAGAGCTCAATGAACTCTAAGTAGAATAAACTCAAACTCCATACCTAGACATATCATAATCAAACTGTCCAAAGCCAAAAACAAAGAGAATCTTGAAAGCAGCAAGAGAGAAATGATACATCATGTGTAAGAGATGCTCAATAAGATAAAGAGTGGTTTCTTATTAGAAGCTATGGAGACCAGAAGGCAATGGAATGACATGTTCAAACTTTCAACTAAGAAATCTATATCTGACCAAACTATCCTTTGAAAATGAAGGTGACATTAACACATTCCCAGATCAAGAAAAACTATGAGAGTTTGTCACTAGCAGACTTCTAGAACAACTGCTAAAGTTATGTTTATTGGAGTCATTCAGGCTGAAATAAAAAGACATTACACAGTAATTCAAATCCACATGAAGAAATAAAGAACACCGATAGAGATAACTAACTACCTAGGTAAATATAAAAGACAGTATAAATGTGTTTTTGTTTGTAATTCATTTTTTCTACCTGACTTAAAAGAATTGCATAAATCAATAATTATAAATCTGTGATAACAGGCACACAATGTATAAAGATGTGATTTCTGATAACAGCATGAAGGTGGAGGATGGAGATACACAGGAACAATGTTTTTATATATTATTGAAATTAAGTTGACATTGTTCTAAACTAAAGGAGAAATACAAAATCTTACTACAAGAGACTGATTTAGTAATCAAACAAATGCCAAAAAAGAAAAGTGTAGGACCAGAGGGCTTTACTGATAAATTCTACCAAGTACATAAGGAAGAATTAATGCCTACATTTCACTAACTCTTTCAAAAAACAGAAAGAGGGGACTTCCCTGGCGGTCCAGTGTTTAGACCTGTCGGTCCAGGGTTAAGACTCTGCGCTCCCAATGCAGGGGGCTCAGGTTCGATTCCTGGTCAGGGAACTAAGATCCTTCATGATGCACAGTACAGCCAAAAAAAAAAAAAGGCATACACGTCTCAGCCAATAAATAAATAAATAAAACATCATGATATTAAAAAAAAAAAAAAAGCAGAGAAAGACGGAACACTTCCTAACTCATTCTATGAGGCCAGTATTACCCCAATGCCAAAGGCAGGAAAAAGCATCACAGGAAATGAAAACTACAGACCAATATCCCTTGTGAGTATAGATGCAAAAATCTTCAAAAAATTCTAGCAAACTAATTCCAGCAGCATTAAAAATAATTATATACCATTACAAGTGGAATTTTTCTCAGGAATGCAAGATTGGTCCAACCTGCAAAAATAATCAAAGTAACATCATATTAATAGAATAAAGGAAAGAAAACACATGACCATTTCAATATATGTAGAAAAAGCATATGACAAAATCCAATACTATTTCTTGATGAAAACACACAACAAACTAGGAATAGAAGGGAACTTTCTCAACATGATAAAAGCCAACTATTGAAAACCTAAATGATTTTGATGATTAATGATGAAAAACTAAAAGCTTTCAGGAACAAGATAAGTATGTCTGCTTTTGCCACTTCATTCAACATTGTACTGGAGGTTCTAGCCAGGGAAATTAGTCAAAAAAAAAAAAAAGAATTAAAAGACATCTAGATTGGAAAGTAAGATAAAATTATCTCTATTTGGAGAAAACATATTATATACAGAAAACCCTAAAGAATTCACTAAAACGATAGTAGCTTTAGTTTTAAATAAACTAGCTCTGCAAAGTGTCAGTGTTCAAGATCAGTGTACAATATACAAAAATTAGTTATATTTCTATACCACAGCAATGAGCAATCTGAAAATGAAATTAACAAAGCAGTTCCATTCACAATACATCAAAAAGAATAAAATACTTAGGAATAAATTTAATCAAGGAAATATAAGATTTGTACACTAAAAACCACAAAATATTATTTTAAAAAATGAAAGATCTAAATAAATAGAAAGACATCCTGTGTTCATGGACTGAAAGACTTAATATTGTTAAAATGACAATAACCCCCCAAAATTATCTACGGATTAAATGCAAGCCCTGTGAAATGTCCAATTGCCTTTTTTGCAGAAAAAGATAAGCTGATCCTAAAATTCATATGGAAATGCAAGGGACATCTGATCCTAAAATTCATATGGAAATGCAAGAGACATCAAATAGCCAAAACAATCTTGAAGGAGAAAAAAGTGAGAGGGCTTACACCTTCTGATTTCAAAACTCACCCCACAGCTACAGCAATCAAGACAGTCATAGGGTCAGTACAGAGTCATAGAGTAGGTGCTGTGTCATATAATAAGTTCCTCTACACTACACACAATAACAGTTTGGTGGACTTTTTAAAATTGAATTTCCCAATAAGAGGTAAATGTTAACGAAAGGGAAGACACTAAATCTTTAATTTAGATTTATCATTTATAACTTTGTTTATTGAGTTTGCTCATACATGAGCATACCTGCTCTGACACTTGAACTGCTCATCTTTGTGAAAAAGAAAAGGAAATTATGTTTGTGCAATTTGCAGAGCTCAGTATTAAGCTGCAAGTATGACATTGTAGCTTCTCTCTGTTGCTATGGGCAAGTTACTTGAATGACTTCAACAGATTCTTAAACTGAACAGAAATTGCTTCCCACTCAGTTATAATTTTACCATGCAGAGGCTAGAAATCGGGAATAAATAATGAAGGAGGTCATCCAGGTTCACATTTAATGCTCTGTGTGGGATGTAGCTGTTGGAGAGGGGAAACATAGCCTAGTGGTAGAGAGATCTTTCTTTACGATCTGAAAGAAATTCTGGCAGCTCTGACTTTACTTTCATGAAAGTAAGTGGGAAAGGAAAACCTATATGAAGGAACAAATATGGTTGCTAAAATTGTGCTTTTAAGGTTGTACCTTACAGAAAGAAGTAAACAATCTCCAATTTTAAAAAAAGCATAGAATGTGGACTATAGGTTGATTAGGAATGTGGCATTATTTGCCATATAACATTATTGAGATAAAGATTGAAGAAATGGAAGAGGCATAAGAAATGTTCTTCCTCAAAACACCGTTTATGTAATCCATAGCTGGATTTATTGACAAGGGGTTTGGTGGATTAAAGATGGCCACCATTTCTTTGTAATGCTTTCCTTTGAGAAGTAGAGTTTATTTTCCCTCATCCTGAATCTAGTCTCATCCTGTGACTGCTTAAGTAATAGATAATGGCAGAAGTGACACTGTGCCAGTTCTAGGCTTAGCCTTTTAGAGCACTGACTGGCAACTTTTGCTTCTGTCCTCTGGGAACACTCACTCTTCAAACTCCGCCTTCTAGAGCCCAGCTGCCATCGGTGAAAAGCCCAAGCCACCTGAGGGTCCATGTGAGGTGCTGCCGTCAACATGCCCAGCTGAGCTCCCAGCCTTCAGCCAGCATCAACCAACAGCCATGTGAGTGCGTCATCTTAGATGTTCCAGCCCAATAGAGCCACCCAGTAGCTGTGGCCCCAATGGTGACAGCTCTGGCCTAGAACTACCCGGGCGATCCCAATTAACATGCAGAACGGTGAGGAGTAATCAAATGGTTGTTTTAAGCTGTGAAATTTTGGCTGGTTTGTTATGTAGCCAAACATCAAAACAATCATCTTGCATAATGATGTGTGTTAAAAGTTAGGTGTCACAGATGGCAGAATGAACAGAAAATTAGTAAATTTGACCTGTATCAACGATTATGTCTACAATCTCTCCTCAGAACTTTTCCAGGGGAGTTTTAGCAACTCAAAAGACTGCTTTCAGACCTGATCCCTTTTCTAGAACTAAATTTACATCCCACTGGGTTCTAGACAAAAAGTGTGTGAAAAATCTGTAAGTACCTTTAATTGATTGAAAGTGCTTTCTTTTCTTTAAACTTCAAGCATGGAGACAAAGCTTTTACTTAGAATGTCCTTAGTAAGAGTGTTCATTTGTTTGTTTTGAATAAGATGAAAACATAAGAATGTTCAAGAGTTTTACATTGAACTTTTATGATGTCACTGATATATTTTTAAAATTAGATTAAAACAAAACAAAAGAAAACCACCCCAAAAGACAATAAACCCAGCAGCCCTAAAAGAAAAATTTAGGTTCAGTACACTATGAATAGAAATTCCTATATGTTGAATTAATTTTTGAATTTGGTTTCTGAGTCTTTTGTAAATAATAGGTCAAAATGAATTAGTGGAATAAAATCGCATTGGCAATTTCCTTTTAGATTAATGGATTTTACCTCAGATCCCAGTGTTGAGTTAAATGTAAACATGTGTTTCTGCGGATTGACAGCACACATTTTTCAATACATATAGTCCACTGAGAAACACAGTGCTCTCAGAGTTCAACCTGTCTTCTGGGAATGGTTCTGAGGAAACACCTAATTTTGAGCAAGTTACCAACGCACTCTCCCCTCAATATCTGAATCGTAAAAAAAAAAAAAAAGAATGATAACCATCCCTGCCCAATTTATCTGGAAGGACTGTTCTTCAAAATCAAGTGATCATATATGATGAACATACTTAAGGAGAAGGCTTTTTTTTAAACTAAAATCATTTTGTTGTTGTTCTTGATAATTTTGCTTCCAGTAATTTCATATTTTTTCTTTCAATCCTGGAAACTATTTTAATACACTTTTCTGAGGTCCAACGCTGTCATGTTTTAGATTGTGGTGTCTTTGCCTGCTTTGCTTATATGGGTCTCTGAAGTTAACTGATATTTAACTGGAACATAAACTGTGGCAGAAATATTGGGGAGAGAAGAGAAAAATAATCATACGTAGAGAAAATAAAAACTAAGGTGACAAATTCAAGCATTCAAACTTCTAACAAAATCTCCTTTCTTTCTATCTCATTTCAACCCACCGAGGACCTGTACACACCTTTACTCCTCTGTCTCCGTTTCCTTGTATGTTTCTCCGGGAACTTTATATATATAGGATTCCATGGTAAATACTGTTGTATCTTCATTCGCTAAACCTAAAGTTTTTATGATTTATCTATTTATTATTATTATATAATTATTATATAATAATTATACATTTGTTTATATATTTATCTATTATCTATTTATCTATTTATTTATATATTTGTCGTTCATTCCTTTTTACTCCTGAATGGTATTACTGAATACATCACATTTCGTTTATTCTCCTCTTGATGGACATTTAGCTTATTTCCAATTTTTGCTGTCATGAGTAGAGCTGCTATGAACTTTCTTGTAAAAATCTTTGTGTGACTATGTGTTTTCATTTCTCTTAGGTAAACATCTAAGACTGGAATTTCTGGATATTACGGTAGGTGTGTGTTTAACTTCATAAGAAACTGCCAAACAGTTTTCCAGAGTCATTTCCCATCACCAGTGACTAAGAGCTGGAGTTGCTTGGCATCGTCTCAACATTTAATATTTGTACTGGTTAGTTTTTGCTTCATAACAAATCTCTACATAACTTAGCGCCATAAAATAACACCAATCTGAGCCAACTCACTGGAACTTGACGGCTTAGGACAGCCTCACTTGTGTGTTTGGTGATTACCTCATCATCAGCTGGGATGACAGGCATGACTTGGCTTTGTGTGTTTCAGAGGCTGGCCAGGACTCATCCACATGGCTTGCTGGTTAAAGTCAGCAGATTAAAGCAAGCTCCATTCCACTTCCACTTTCTAATCCTCTGCTTGGTTCATGTTTGTTAATGTCCTAGTAGCCAAAGAAAGTCATGTGGCCAAGAACACATTTAAGGCATGGGGAAATGGATTCCACCTTTAATAGAAAGAACTGAAAAATCACATTGGAAAGGAGTACTGCTGCAGGGATAGGAAGTATTTGAGGCCTTTTAGCAATCTACCGTTTAGCAGTCTTTGATCACAAAGAATTTATAGTCTTTTCCCATGAAAAAATATAATCCTGTCATTCCAGAGCCCCCAAAGTTTCATTTCAATGATGGCATCAGTCTCAGAATTGAGAATATAGTTATCTAAATCAGATCCAAATGCAGATGAGGTTCCAAGAACTATAGTCATCAAGCGTTCGTCTGGGAAACAGAGCTAGCATGAGTGTTAGTGGAATAAGGGATTCATTGTAGGAATTAGATCTTACACAAAAGTGAAAATATGGAGTAAATGGAAGGGTTGAGATCAGAAAAAGAGTCATTCATGAGTCTACCTAAAGTACTGGTGCAGGTAGACAAGTTAGAGCTTGCAGGGAAGTCTGAGAAACTAAACATCCACTGCAGTAGGACCAAGAAAAGGAAGTTCATGGCGAGCTCTATGGGAACTTGTTGTCTTTGTGTAGCTACCAATTTTGTGGGTCCAGAGCCAAGCATGGTAGACCTGGGGTTGCTGTTGATCACCCTGGAAGATGAGTTGGACAACCTTGTAAAATGAGGTCATGCCATAACTCAGTGAATACATCTGCACCAGTCTGGCACTAAATCTGACACCAGCAAACTTTTGAGAGTAATGTCTACTGCTTTATTTATATAAATTATACAAAAGTTTCTCTTTGGGCCAAATCTAAAACAGAAAAGGAAATTCTAGGAAATATAGTCTTCAGCTTAACCAGGTTGACATAGAAAAATACAGTATACTGTTATTAGTTTTATTTTTTTTATTTTAGCATTGTACTAGGTATGTGTATACTCATTATATCTCATTGGGTTTCAATTTACACAACCCTAATGACTGTGCTTATTGGCCATTAATATTCCTTATTTTGTGGTCGTCTATGTTTTGTGCGAATTTTTATTAAGTTTTTTGTCTTTTTATTATTGAATTTTAGCAAATCTTTATATAGTCTAAATACAAATCCTTTGTTGTATAAATACATTGCAATGCTTTTATCCCATCGAGGTTTGCCTTCTAATTTTCTTAGTAATGACTATTTTTGAAAAGAAGTTTTTACTTTTAAGGAAGTTCAGTTTATTAAACTTTTTATTACGTTTAATGATTTCTGTGTTCTAAGAAATCATTGAACACCTGAAGTTTGCAAAGATATTATCCAGTATTTTCTTTAAGGAGACTTTTAGATTGAATTTTTATGTTTAGATCTGTATCCCATCTTGAGTTAATTTCTGTATATGGAGTGAGGTATTGGTCAAGCTTCTTTTTTTTTTTCATGTAGACAGCCAGTTCTTCTGGTACTATATATTGAAAACCATATATAATTTCTTTGTCCACATTAAATTTCATTGGTGCCTTTATAAAAATAAAATTACCACACTTCATTGTGTATCTATTTCTGGACTTCCTGTTTTTACTAATCCATTCTTCTATTCCATATCAATAATTATTATGACTTTATAGTAATTCTTAAAATAATACAAATCTTGCACATTTTTTCTATTTAAATATTTTAAAAAATTATTCTGGGTCGCTGGCAATTCTTTATAAATAGTACCAGACTGTCAATTTATGCCAAAAAATAACCTGCTTGAATTTTGGTTGGAAATGTGTTGAATCTATAGAATTGGGGGGAAATTGACATTTTTACAATATTGAGTCTTCTAATATGTGAACATGAGGTACTTCTTTTTTTTTTTTGATTCACATTTAAAAAGAATTTTTATTGGAGTGTAATTGCTTTACAATGTTGTGTTATATATAACGAAGTGAATCAGCTCTTTGTATACATATATCCCCTCCCTCTTGGACCTCTCTCCCACATCCCCCATCCCACTCATCTAGGTCATCCCAGAGCACCTCATTTATTTAGTCTTCCTTAATTTTAGCAATAAGATTTTCCGGTAGAAGCCTTATACAGCTTTTCTTATATTTATTACCAAGAATTTTTCTTGCTGGCATGGTAAGTGACATTGTTTTTAAATTCTCACCCCCATCCCAGACTATTGTCAATAGGACAGCCAAATTATTATTATTAAAAACAAAATTAGATGTTACTCTTCATATCATAACCAACAAATGCCTTCTTCTATTAAGCATAACAGACACCACAGTCATTTTAATAGCCTAAAAGTTCAGCTTGTTTCACCTCCTACCATTATTCCCCTGTTCCCTCTCCAGCAACCACACTGTTTCTCCACATGCCGCCCTCGTCAGAGGCTTCATTGTTGCTTCCTTTGTCTGTGGCAGCCGACCCCAAATATATGCATGGCTTCTTCCTTCACTGTCTTCAGGCCTCTCCTCACATGTCACCATGTCTTCTGACTCCTGACCACTTTATGTGGAATAAACCTGACTCAGCCCCTCAGCACCACCCCATCCTACTTACCTGGGCAGCCTTACATTTTCATTTGTCCAAGCTGGATGCCCCAGCTTATGCCTGCTGACCTGACTTCCCATCTAGTTTTCAACTCCTTTTATTCTAAAAAGTGTCCCAATTTGAAAAATAAATTACTTATCACCCTATCCTTATCTTGATTCACTTTTCTTCATAGCACTTATCAATTATGTGCCATATTGTACATTTGCATGTTTGTTTTCTAGCTCCCCCAAAGGGACTGTAAATTCCATGTGACAGAGTCTTTATTTTTATTGTTGACTGTTTTATCACCAACACGTAGAATATCACCCAACTTAATTTGTTGTGTTAAGTAAATGATTAATAAGTATACTAGCTGAGTGACTTTGGGAACTGTTTGAACTTCCGGTTTTTCCTCTTTCTGTAAAATGAAGTCCTAGATTAAATGAGGCCGTTAAGGCCATTCCAGCTCTAAAATACAATAATTGCTTGTGAAACCTCATTCCTTTTTGATACAAGTTTCATTTAAGTCAACAGTGTAGAGGAAGAACACTAGAGCAATAATTTTCATAAGCTAGAGTAATCCTCCAAAGCAATAAAAGACATCATCCTAAAGTAGAATTTCACTTAAGCAGCATGGATTGATTTAAAAATATTTACCTGGGTGACAACTTGCAGGGAGACTCAAGCATAAATCCATATTAATCATTTTCTGACCTAATTGAGTTTTTCCATACATTCCTGTAATATTTAAAAATATTTTTATGGGATAGGTAAAGTTATTTATGGAATTCATCTTATGATAAAGACCCCCCCAAATTTCTATCTCCAGCCCAGACCTGTCACCTGAATTCCAGACTCATTTATCCAAATGCCTGTGAACTCTCTACTTGCATTTCTAATAGGCATCTCAAACCGAACACATTCAAACCTGAACTCCTAATTTTCTCCCTGAACTTTCTGCTCTCAAAGTCTTTCTCACTTCAGTGGATGGCAGTTCTGTTTTTACAATTGCTCAGGCTAAAATCCTTGCTGTCACCCTTGATTCCTCTTTTATCTTACACTCTATCAGAAGATCCTTTTAGCTATTCCTTCAAATGCACCAAGGATCAGACCGGTTCTCACCCTCCTATACTTTTGCCCTAGTGTAGCCAATACTGCATTTCTCTGAATTACTGCAGTAGCATTTTAACTAGTTTTCCCTAGCTTCTGCCCTACTCATCCCTCAATACCCACCCATGTGTATTTTCAATAAAGCACCCTGAAAGATCATTTTAAAGCCTAAACCAGATTATGTCACTTCTCTGCCCCAAATCCTCTAATTGCTTCCACCTGACTCAGAATAAATGCCATGTTCCTAATAGGAGCCAGTAGGATCTGCCACCCTGATGCCTCTCTGACTTCATCTTCTCTACTTTTCTTCTTGTTCTATTTGTTCTAGTCACAGAGGCAGAGAACGCACCACATAACCTCCCACCTCAAAAAATTACTTGCTATTGACCTTGCTTAGAATACGCATCCCCTCAGAGGTCTGCATGGCCTGATGTCTTATACACTTTAGGTCTCTCCTCAAATGTCACATTACCAGAGTGGTCATTCCTGTGCCCTCAATATAATATAGCAACTTCCTCCCTAGTTCACACATTTCCTATTTCTATTACCCTACTTCCTTTTTTCTGCTTAGTAGTTAGCCCCACTTGACATACTGGAACAACATGATATATTTTGTGTCTGTTTGTTTTCTCTCCCCGTCTCCTAGAATGTAAGTTCATGAGGTATACAGCATTGTTTCAGTAAAGCTAACTTACTTTAAATGAGTTAGCTTTAAATTAATGTGCATTAACCACTTCCCTGGTGGTCTGGTGGTTAAGACTCTGCACTTTCACTGCAGGGAAAGTGGGTTTGACCCCTGGTTAGGGAACTAAGATTCCATATGCCATGCAGCATATGGGATCTTATTATGGGATCATACTTAAATTAAAAAAAAATTTTTTTTTAACTTGTTTATGAAGCTGAGAATATGCACAAATGCAAACAGTGTAAAATGCCCAGTCACACTTGTAAGCATCATCCTCCAGTTGAGCAACACACGCTTGAAGTCTAGGGGGACGGCAAGGTTGATGTCAATCCTTCTTAGCTCTCAGAGGAGAGGAAAGGGGTGGCAGAATCAAAGGTGTTTTGATGCTTTCCCACTTTTTCCAGTGCACTGATCACTTTTGCTGTTTTAGCTCTGCAAACAACCCAGGAAGTGTAGACCTTACACTACCTTCTAGCTGTTTAGAGTTCTCCAGTGCAGCACCCTACTCAAGACCTTCCACACCAAAGTGTACATTAATCCTGGAAGTGCTGATGTCTATGTTAGCACAGAAGAGGATCTGGAACTTCATCTAGTTCAGCCTACAATTTTCTAAGTGAGGAAACTGGAACTCAGGGAGGTGAAATGACTTATCGGGAAGCACTCAGAGGTGGCCTCAGAGTCCAAGCCTCCAGTTCCCCATTCCTGTTCATCTATAATGCACTGTATTTTATCAGC
This sequence comes from Delphinapterus leucas, assembly GCF_059928025.1. Classification (NCBI taxonomy): domain Eukaryota; kingdom Metazoa; phylum Chordata; class Mammalia; order Artiodactyla; family Monodontidae; genus Delphinapterus; species Delphinapterus leucas. The sequence continues at coordinate 77,969,965 of NC_143140.1, forward strand.
CTGTTATTCACATTGAATAAATATAGGAAATTACCTAAAAGTTCAACAGTAGGACAATGGTTACGTATATTCATATGATGCCTTACTACACAGCTATTAAAAATCATCACGTAGAAAATCACTAAATGACATGGGAAGTACTGGCAGCTTAGCTAAGTGAACAAAAGTTAAATAACATAACCTCAATTATATAAAATAGTTGTGTAAATGATGAGAAGGCTCTACACATCAAAAAGTTATCAGTGGTTACTTCTGGAAGATGGGACTAGAGATTTTTTAAACTTGTTTTTACACTTTCATAATTCCAAAATCAAAACATTTAAATAAGAGTCCATTTTGAACTTTTCCCCTGCATTTCACTTCCAATGAACTTTAAGGTCTACATTTTTAAGCACTGGAATATATTTATATGTGCTAACTTTTTTTGTATAAATAGCATGTGTAAGATATATGTGAGGTATATATGTGTGGAAAATTCAACAAGCTTCATGGATGTGTAGAATTACTAGCAATTAAGTCAAAAGAGAGAATGGCTTGTAACTATCTTAACCAGGTTTATAAGGTAAAGGTTTTGGGGGAGAATAATATACCTTATTATAATCATGAAGCCTTACTATTTTCTTTTTAATTCTCATGTTAAAAAATTATACTTCATTATTATACAAAATTATTACCCTCCAAAATGTTTTTAAAATTATTTAAAGCCCTTATAAATCATCATAACACAAAATTCTGTTAGTCTCTTCTTCGCAACTGCAGCTTTTGCCAAGTCTTTTTAGAACTTTTATGTAGACAAATAGTGCTGCTTCTTAGGAGAAGGACCATACTTAGTTTTGTTTTGCTTTGTTTTTGTTTTTCAAAGCATATGCATCTCAACCAATCTTGACAACAATCAGTTTATAACCATTGTTCAGATAAGTAAAATGACTTCAGAGTCTAAATAGCTTGCCAAACATCATACCTCTAGCATGTGATGGAGCTAAGTCGGAGCCCAAGTCTACATGTCTATAAACTCACGTAATGCTGTTTATACAGAATATTTTATTTTTATTAAAGTATAGTTGATTTACAATATTACATTAGCTTCAGGTGTACAGCATAGTGATCAGCATAGTGATCGCTATTTTTGCAGATTATACTCCATTATAAATTATTGCAAGATAATAGCTATAATTCCCTGTGCTATACAATGTATCCTTGTTGCTTATCTATTTCATACATAGTAGTTTGTATCTGTTAATCTCATACCTCTAATTTGTCCCTTCTCCCTTCCCTCTCCCCTTTGGTAACCACAAGTTTGATTTCTATATCTGTGAGTCTGTTTCTGTTTTGCATATATATTCATTCATATTATTTTTTAGATTCCACATATAAATGATATCATACAGTATTTGTCTTTCTCTGACTTATTTCACTAAGCATAAGTGAAATAAGGTTCATCCTCATTGCTGCAAATGGCAGAATTTCATTGTTTTTCATGGATGAGTTATATATATATATATATATATATATATATATATATATATATACATATATATATATATGTCACATCTTCTTAATCCAGTTGTCTATACAGAATATTTTACATTAATGTGGTGGCATTTCTTCACACAAGTGATAAAATGGGGAAGTTTATCCTAATCTTTCACTCTTCTTAGGCCCCTCAAAGTGCCATCTCCCACTATCCAGAACTTCTTACTGTAGTTTGTCACCAGGGGCTGCTCCATGATCCAGATCTGAATTGTCATTCCACCCCCATCACCTCAGCTAGATACTTGTTTCCAATAAAACATGCTGAGGACATCCCCTTGGATAACCTTACTCAGGGCTGCCTTAGTGCTTGATTCACATGTTTTCTATAGAATTCATTGTATTGTCTTATAAATATCAGTGCTAGTTTTTGTTTGCCCCACAAGATTATGAGCTCTTCAGGGGCAGAAACCAAATCTTATTCATCTATTTAGAAATACCCAATGCAGAAAATGAGACCTCCAGGTAAACTAAACCTCCAAATAAACACAATTAGTTTCAAGTTACAAAAGAGACAAATCATTATTACCCAAAGTGTATGACCCAGCATAAGACAAGGAAAAATTCACAATGTCTTGTGCTGATAAGAAACATAGCAAATAAAAGAATAAATATATCCCATTAGGAGGAAAAACAAAATTAAATCAACTGAAATCATCCTAGATATGACATAGATGACAAATTTAATAGATAACGTCATTAAAAGTTATTATAACTATATTTAATATTCTTAAGGTGGCAATAGCCATCCAGTTTCTCAGTCTTTCTAATTACTTTTTCCTGACCCTCCCATAGGCCTGAGATACATATGTTTGTGCATTCTCTTCTGCTAATATCCTGTCCTAGTTTACCACGGGTCAGTGTTGAGCAGTTGCACTTCAGTTCTACATCAGGGCTGCCAGTGTGCTCCACCTCTCGCCAGCAATGGGCTTCTCAATACCTGTTGGTCAGCCGTGAAGTTCCCTTTCAAGATCTTCCTTTAAACCGTGATTTTAATCAATTTTGTTATGATGTCCCTGGGTGTAGATGTCTCCATGTTTTTTGCGCTTGGTTAGGGTTTATTGAATTTCTGAGATTTATAGCTTTAACAAAATTTGGAAAAATTTCAATCATTATTTTTGCATCTATTTTCTTCTGGATCTTCTCCTAACCCCCAGGCCTGTCCTCCTTGCCCATTTATTCAGGGACTCCAGCTGCATGTGTATTAGTCTATTTAAAGTTGTTCCACAGCTCCCTGATGTCCTGTTCTGTTTTGTTTTTTTCCTCTGTGTTTCACGTTGGATTGTCTCTGTTGCTGTGTCTTCAAATTAACTAATCTGTTCTTCTGCAATGCCTAATCTGCCATTCATCCCATCCAGTGTATCTTTTCGACATAGACATCATATGTGTAGTTTTAGGTGTTCTTAAGAGGAACTTAACATATTTAATCTTTCTTCCAGCTTCTTGAACATATGTCATGCTGTGATAACAGCTATTTTAACATCCTGTCTGCTAATTCTGTCATCCATGTTTTATTCTGAGTCATTTTCAATTGGTTCATTTCTTTTCTCCTTTTAATGGGACATATTTTCCTGCTTCTATTTTTTATGCTTGGTAAGTTTTATTGGATACCAGTCTTTTTGAATTGTACCTGTTGGGTACTAGTTATTTTTGTACTCCTATAAATATTCTTAAATTTGTTCAGGGAAGCTGTTAACCTACTTGGAAACAGTTTGATCACTTCAAGTCCTGCTTTTAAGTTTCGTTAGATGGGAGCAATGAGGAGTTTTGTTTAGGGTGAAATTTTCACCACTACAGACGGGGCAAAACTCCATATTCTGTCTCCTGTGAATTCTGAGGTTTTTCCAGTCATGCTGGTGAGAACAGGCCCCATGTGAGCTTATGCCCCTTCTAACCCTTTCACGTGGTGCTTTCCATGGCCTCAGGGCATTACCACCTGTGCTTGTGCAGATCAGTGCTCTGACAGACACTGAGGGCCTACCCTCTGAGTATCTCCTCTTTGTGCTTCTCTCTCCTCCACATACTCTGCTCTGAGAACTTCAGCCTCCTAGCGCCCCTGGATTCCACTTCCATTTCCCTAAACCGGGGACACCATCAGGCTTTGCCTGGGCTCACTTGCCCTGTGTCAAGCCCTCATAGTAGGCTGAGACAATGATAAAGTCCATCATTTTTTTTTGTTTGTTTAATTGAAGTATAGTTTATTTACAATATTATATAAATTACAGGTATGCAATATAATGATTCACAATTTTTAAAGTTTATACTCCATTTATAGCTATTATAAAATATTGGCTATATTCCCTGTGTTGCACAATATATCCATGTAGCTTATTTTATACATAGTAGTTTGTACCTGTTAATCCTCTACCTCTATATTGCCCCTCCCCACTTCCCTCTCCCTACTGGTAACCACTAATTTGTTCTCTGTATCTGTGAGTCTGTTTCTTTTTAGTTATATTCACTAATTTGTTGTATATTTTAGATTCCACATATGAGTGATATCAGAGTATCTTTCTTTCTCTGACTGACTTACCTCATGTAGCATAATACACTCCAAGTCCATTCATGTTGCTACAAATGGCAAAATTTCATCCTTTTTATGGCTGAATAGTATTCCAGTGTGTGTGTGTGTGTGTGTGTGTGTGTGTGTACACACACACACACACACACACTACATATTCTTTATCCATTCATCTGTTGATGGACACTTAGGTTGTTTCCATATCTTGGCAATTGTAAATAATGCTGCTATGAACATTGGAGTGCATGTATCTTTTTGAATTAATGTTTTTGTTTTTTTCAGATATATACCCAGGAGTGGAATTGCTGGGTTATATGGTAGTTCTATTTTTAGTTTTTTGAGAACATTCCATACTGTTTTCCACAGTGGCTGCACCAATTTACATTCCCACCAACAGTGTAGGAGGGTTCCCTTTTCTCCACATCGTCACCAACACTTGTTATTTCTGTTCTTTTTGATTGTAGCCATTCTGACAGGTGTGAGGTGATATCTCATTGTGATTTTGATTTGCATTTCCCTGATGACTAGCAATGTTGAGCATCTTTTCAGGTGCCTGCTGGCCATCTGCATGTCCTCTTTAGAAAATGTCTATTTTATTTTATTTTATTTTATTTATATTGCCACATCACATGGCTTGCAGGATCTTAGTTCCCCAACCAGGGATCGAAACTGCACCTTCAGCAGTGAAAGCGTGGAATCCTAACCACTGGACCACCAGGGAATTCCCTATTCATATTTAATTGGGTTGTTTGTTTTTTGATATTGAGTTTTGTGAGCTGTTTATATATTTTGGATATTAACCCCTTATTGATCATGTCATTTCCAAGTATTTTCTGCCATTCAGTAGGTTGTCTTTTCATTTTGTTGATGGTTTCCTTTGCTGTGCAAAAGCTTTTAAGTTTAATTAGGTCCCATTTGTTTATTTTTGCTTTTATTTCCTTTGCTGTAGAATAAACATCCAAAAAAATATTGCTATGATTTATGTCAAAGAGTGTTCTGCCTATGTTTTCCTCTAGAAATTTTATGGTTTCCACTCTTACATTTAGGTCTTTATACATTTTGAGTTTATTTTTGTATATGGCGTTAGAGAATGTCCTAATTTCATTCTTTTACATGTAGCTGTCCAGTTTTCCCAACACCACTTATTGAAGAGACTGTCTTTTCTCCATTGTATATTTTTGCCTCCTTTGTCCGTAAGTGCGTGAGTTTATTTCTGAAAAGCTCACCTTTGTTTGTTTTTCATCTCTGGGATCACTGATTTCATTGCCTGAAAGCCAGTGTCTTCATGTATTTTATTCATTTTATCAGCTATTGCGCGTGAGAAGGTAAATTCATTCCCTGTTATTTCATTTTGTTTGGAAGCTGAAGGCTTACCAAGTCTCATTTTAGAGTCTGCTTCCTGCAGTCAAACCTGCTATTAACTGTTCTAGGCTAGTTCCCAGGAAACAGACTCTCACACTCTGAGATTTGTGTACACGATGTTTATTAGTGAGCGTTCTCAGTAGTATCTCTAAGAGGCTAAGGCAAGAGGGACTGGGCAGCAGAGGTTAAACTGCAATGCTGTTGTGAAAGAGGTCTCTGCCAATAATGAGGGAGCTCAAAAGGCAAAAGGATCTTTCAGAGTTGTCCCAATTATATCCCTTTCCTTACACATACACCACTGAGGTGCAGGAAGCTCTCAGGGAGAAGACATAACCTTGCGCTGAGTGAGGAGCTTTCTCTGGTAGGGAAGTGAGTACCTCTGTCCAGGCTGAGTACCACCACGTCCAGTGCCGAGGTGACTGCAACCTTACACAAATGCACATCAGTTTGCATCCTGATGAAGTGTTCTATTACAGTCAGGCAAACTTGTTTCTTATTTAAACAGCTTATCGAAATGGAAAGTATTTTTCAGCTAGTATCAGGAAAATATCTTTTCCTTATTATCCCACTTTTTACGCATCTCTCTTCAGAATTTCCTTTCAAAGACAATTAAGACTGTAAGTTAAGGTCTGCCCAGCATAACGAAGCTTTCTCTGGCAGGGACAGGGAGGTTTCATATCTGCCGGATCCAAATCCTCCATAACTAGAGGGCTCTGAAGAGACTGAACATTAAGGGACAAAACTGAATCTAAGTTGCAATTTATAATACATTTTTCTAGGACCGATAGTAAACATTTTTCTGTACTCCTTCTGTTTGAAGGAGGCAATGTAGCATAGAACTCGAGAGCGTACACAGGTAGAAAGTTTCAGTGATGCAAGATGAATAAGCTCTCGAGATCTGCTGTACAACGTTGTGCTTACAATTACCAACACTATATTGTGCTCTTAAAAATGTATTAGAAGGGTAGGTCCTGTATTAAGTGTTCTTACCGCAATAAATAAAATAAAAATCATAAAATAAAATAAGTGTGCACTCTGAAGCCAGATGGCTGACACTTACATTCTGGCTCTACCCCCTCTGTGCTTTGGACTTTGGGCAAGGTGCTATGCTTTTTAAAGCTCATGTTCCTTCTCTACAAAATGGGCTAATTATAACCCCGGACAGGGTTGCCACCACTGAGGCAGTCAGAAGCAGAATAATGTGGTTATAAAGAGTGTGGATCTGCCACCAGACCACATGGGCCTGAATGCTGCCTGATACTTACTAATTTAATTTAACCTCTGTTTTCTTATTTAAAAAAGAGCGATTGTAATCATAGCACATCCCTAGGGTGTTTATGGGGATTAAGTGAGTTATTACAGAAAAAGCGTTTAGTAGTGCCAAGCAGGTAGTAAGTGCTCAATAAATGTCAGTTCTGATTACAAGATGTTGAGGAGGTTTGCAAAGGTTGATGTGAATTTGGTGAAGAAAAGTAGAACAGGTCCTGCTTTAAGTGCCCTTACAGTTTAGTAAATGAGAAGGTCCAGGGTCTAAGTAATGATAAAAATAAGGTGGAATATTATCAGAATTTTAAAAAATGAACAAATAAAGCTCTGTGGAAAATAAAGGAGAAGGATATTAATTTCTAATGAAAAGTGGCAATTGAAAGACGGAACTTGTAAAGGCAGTTAACCTGAACCATAAGCAGAGCAGGCAGAATTTACGCTTCCTCATTTATTTGGTTAAAAGTAGGCAACTTCATAATTGACCTAATTGCAAAAAGGGGGCTGGGCAGCACCATCCGTGTAATTTCCCGAGGCTGTGGGACCAAGTGTCTAAAGCTGCCCAGAGCTATGGCTTTAAGAATCCGAAACACTGCCCCTCTACTCAACTCCAGTCATCTAGGGCTCCCAAGGTCGGTAGAGAAGTGGTTACCAAAACTCACTTCCCCATGCAGTCCAAAGAGAGAGCCCCTGGCGATTCTGTTTCTGCTGGCATGAGGAAGTAAGTATTCTCACCACTTCCCTATGGAGCCGGGGTTACTGTTGTCTGAAGTCATAACTCTTCCTCAAAACGTTAAGTACAGAGTAAAGAAAGGCTCCACTCTGTGTAGCGCTAATGAAATACAAGCGCTGTTTCTCAGCCTTTGAAAGTGGTTAAACAGCAAGAGAACTTGGACATCCCTAAGCTGAGTGGCAGGGCAATCATCTGAATTTGCTGTGCTCAGGAGCATCTCTGTAAGATTACAGCCTGGATGGTTAGTCTGGAGGATTGCAGAGGCAAAGGCCGTGGAGGCAGGCTACTCTTGCTGTGCCACTGGCCCCGTGTCAGACAAGTCCCTTTACCCCGCTGCACTTCAGTTTTTTTACCTGTGAAATAAGGAAAGTATTAGCTATCGTTGTTTGAGTGCTGATAATGTTCCAAACACAACATTTCAGGTAAGCAGTAGTATTCTTTCCTTTTTGCAGATGAAGAAAATGGAATTCAGAGAGTTTAAATGACTTACCCAGGATTACTCAATAAGAGTCAGTATTTAATTTTCAGGTCTGTCTCTAAAGCCTGCTCTAAGGAGCTAGCAGCCCTCCCTAAGCCTGGCATGTCATAGGAACTCAATAAATCACAGCTATTATTAACATTTCAAAATGACATTGACCATAATTACCACCTGCACATAAGAATATGGATTTAAAAAAAGATAGATATAGGGCCTATTTTCCTTTTTGCACTGGCACATACAAATGCCATCTTATGGTTTATAGAGGAATATATTTGCCTCTTAGAATCGTGACCAGAGTTTGGCTTCAGAAAAAAAGAGAAATTCCATTTCTGCATGCTGCATGCATAATGTAATAATGGAGAAAAACACTGGATGAGGAATTAATAAGCACTTCATACTTTAAAAACAAATTTTTATTATCTCATTATATCCTGATACCAACTCCCTTAATTTATTTTTATCCTAATTTAACAGATAAGAAAACAGTCTCTGAGTGGAGCAGTAATATGTCTGGTTGAAACCTGTGCTTCTGTTTTTAATGCCTCTTGTCCAAACTCTACCACTAAGTAGCCAAGCAACTTTTGGCAAGGCGTTTCTCTTCTCTTTGTCTGTAAAATACGTGTGGGCTGTAGATCACCTGATTTCCAAGACATTTCTTCTCTAATGGCCTTGGCACCTTTCAACCATTAACTGTGGCTTCGGGGATGGCCCTTGTTCAAGAGGAAACTCACCTGTCCATGGGTTGGTTGCTTAAAATTGTGCTATTTTTACCCAATAGTCTTTGTATATGCAATGCTTATGGCATTGCATTGATGACTCTGATTAGACTTAGTATTAAATAATATTTTCTTGAAGTTTGATCCTTTACTTTCATTCAGGAGAACTCTCTGGAAATCTCAATCCTGGGATAAATGAGGCAGAGTTCTCAAGGTGTCTTCACTTTCTTCACACATACAGCTATTTGTAGGGCATTTCTTCAGTCATAACATTAACCCTGCTGATTTAGAAGTTATTTATCTTGCATATAGAATACAGAGAAGTTGCTATCTGATTGTCATCTATGTAACACCCAATAATAAGATTGGGATAGTCTGACAAAGGAAAAGCTACGCTGAGCAGAGTGGTCTAGGCATTCATTCCTCAGAGCAGTTGAAAGATTTGCTTTGCAGGAAGCTGCTTCTCCCTTGTAGAGTTGGGCCACTGAACAGTTCCAAGAACAGAGGGAATGTCTGTATTTAAAGATGATTAATTATCTCTAGGCTAATGCAAGAGACCACCTGGTGATAGGGGTTCTAAACCTCAGGCCTGTGCACAGTTAAATCTCTCTGAAGTGAGGTTGTATTGGGCCGGAGCAATATTTGGTTTTATTTTAATGCACTTAAAATTTTTCCCAGTCTAAGCGTTTCTCAGCTTCATTCATGTTATCTGCCTGCTCCTCAAAGTCATTTTGAAATAGAGGCCCCTACTTTCTGTGCTTTCATTATGTTCTAAATATTTTACATACATCTTATTTATCCTCAAGATAGAATTGTGTTAGCTATTAGCATCTCCTGTTTACAAATGAGTAAACTGAGGCTCAAAAGGAAGGACTTGCCCAAGGCAAGATAACTTATAGATACCATCAGGATTGGCTGACCATTAAGCTAGAGGCTTAATGGGTCTTGTTTTGCTTGGATTCGTGTCATCTGGCTCCAGTGCCTTCTCAAGTGAGCTTATCAAGGGCCGCTCCATTCCACGACCTGGATTTATTCTTTCATGTGAACAACCCAAACCCACAACTTATTTAAACACAGACATCATGATTAGCGAAACTTAAGCGACTGAGGGTGTCATGGTCTTGCCTTCGCTAAAGGGATCCCCCTGCACCCACCGTATTCACTACTGAACCCACGATTTTCAAGCCATTGGCAAATTACTGTGTCTATAATAGTCTCTTTAATTATTACTAAAGGAACTCGTTCAGCAGAGAGAAGACCTGGGGAAAGGGGACTTGCATAGTACACGTATTCAAATCCAAAAGAGAGTCGATATATGTCCACGGTTCCGAAGGGCAAAGCCTGGCAGAGTCAACCTGATAGAAAAACTCCAGTTTATCAGAACTGCCCATCAATCCTACGGACAAATCCATGCCAGGGGAGCCTTCCTCCCCGGACACTCAACCCCTAGGTTACCACCCCCTCTGTGGAGCGCCCGAGCTCGCATCCCCACTGCGACCTAAAGCCACCTCCCCGAGAGCCTCCCCTGCTAAAGCCCTGCCAGCACCTGCCCCACGGCTGCAGGAAGCTCACGGCCGTCTCCTGGCAACCGCAGACGCGGAGCCAGGGTCGCAGAGCCGGCTCCTAGCTCAGAGCTCAGCCGCTGCCTGGGTCCGCCTCTGCCATGACCACCAAACAAACCAGAAAGAAAGAGGTGCATCCTATCAACTCGGCGCACGGATCGGATAAATCTAAAGAGTAAGGGACCTCTGCCTGCCCATCCCACCCCTGGCCTGACCCCTTGGCCTTTCCACTCGTCCTGGCGCTGCTTCACTCTAGCAAACCATGCCAGGACACGAGTTTAGATGGCCTCTTGGCAGCTTCTTTCCCTTCTGTGGTAACCCAGACTCGGGAGATTCTTGCACTCATTCTTCCTCCATGCCTGCCTCGATCCACCTCCTCCCAGGTTTCCCTATTTCAGCTGCTCGGCAGCTGCACTCTGGCTGCCATCCATGAACCTCCCACCCCTTCCTGCCCCTCCTCTCCTTCAGAGTCCACCCAGGCACTTGGAAAGGCTGCTGCTTCCTTGCCAAAGAGGCGAGGCTCAAAGTCAGGACCACATCTGCATGGCCTCAGTATTAGCAGAAAGAGACAGAGAGAGAGAGAACTTTCACCTCAGTGATGATTGCCTAGTTTGTATCTGCCCCAGTCCAACAACTAAAGACTTTTAGTCAGATTATATCAGACATAAAATGGTTTTTAAAAGTTAAAACTATATAAATATGTAATTCATGTTACTAATGTTTACTCCAAGGAAGTGTACAGACTTTAGCTCATGGAATCTACATGATGCCTCTCTACCTGGGGTGGTATTTGTCGTGTCTGTGTATGTACCTCTTTATTACTTTTTTCCCCCTCTAAAAATACCTAGTTATTAATAACACAGGTTTTGGGCTATTATTTGAACTTATAGATTTCTAAAATGTATTCCAGCTATAAGAGAGTGCCAGCTGCTAAACCTAACTCCGTGGGGTCATTCGTGTTTTCCCACTGTGCCTGTGAGGGGTGGACAGGAAATGCTATTTAGTTGGGTTTTTCGATTTCGGTGGCCTAATTCTTCATCTCCTTCTTTACCTCAAGAATCCCACATTGAACTTCTGTTCACCGATGCCTAGTATTTAAACTCTTTCCCTCCCTGAACTCCTCTCCCGCACTTATTCCTATGCCTGTGAGTCTCTATTCCTAGTTCTGTTTTCTCTCATAAGCAAGCTTCCAGCTTCCTGGCAGATAACCCATTCATTTTTATTAGTAACTTAAATTTCAGATACTATATTACCTACGTAAGTGATTTTTAACAGAATTGCTCTCCCGCTACGTACCAGTGTAGGGCAGGTCATTTCAGTATTTTCTAGTTGCTTCCATTCTTATAGGTCCAAGTTCTACAAGACCCTACAGGATCAGGGTCTTTCCCCTTTTCCCCTATTCCTTTTCTGACTTTACCTCCCCCTTGTTCATGTACTGTCCTCCTTTTCACATCCTGGAGCACCCCAGGCTTGTTCCTACCTCAGGGCCTTTGCTTTGCTATTTCCTCTGCTAGAAAGTCATTTCCATATGGTTTTCTCCCTCATCTCCTTTAGGTATTTAGCTCAATGCCATTTTCTCACGTCAGCTTCTTTGGCCAACTGGTTTAAAATTGCTATCCCCACTTTCCTGCCAAAACCAGAAACTCCCCGTTTTTCTTTTGCTGCTTTATTTTTTGTCATTAATTGCTTTGCTCATTAACATACTATATATTTTGCTTTAAGAATTATGTTTATGCATATGTCACCTTAATAAAATGTAAGTTCCATGAAGGCAAGAATTTTTCCTTTTCTATTTTATACACTGTTGAGTCCTTAGTCATGTTTGGGTCATATGTAGTAGGCACTCAAAAATGTTTATTTAATGAATAAGTGAATGACAGTGATGAAATAAAAGACTATAACAGGGTTGCAATACACCAAAAAAAGAAAAGCAAACTTAGTAATGGTTATAATTAATGTACATCAAAGGCTCACAACTCTTAAGGAGCTTTGATTTTAAAGAGTTTATATCCTGAAAGAGATGAGATTGTTAACGCCCATTTAAAAAACAAAACAAAAAAACCTGATCAAACCAGATACCATAAAACACAGTACCTGGCCTGGATTTGTGGTGATTTTATCACGTGATAGAGATAAGATCCCTGCTGATAAGATGTTAACCCTTTCCTTATTGGGTCGTCCCATTTCTTTTTGAGATGATGTTATTTCTAACAGGTTTTTTTCCCCAGAAAATGTCTGAATTGAATTATATCAATAAAAGTACATGTATATATTTATGAAAATACAAGAGTAAGGGCAAATAGTTATACAGTATCTAGGCTTTGCTAGAAACTAGCTGTTGAGTATTAAACATCAAATCATTAGGTTCTGCTGTAGCATTATACGATAGAATGTGAAGTCCACTGTAAATCATGTTTATCCTCTAAGTTTTACTGAAGAACTAATTATAGATATCAGGCTAAGTCATAGATTTAGGTGTCACCTAGCCTGGGGCCCAGGGATCAAAGTCTAGCAAGGCTCCAGTGTAATTGTCATTTGAAATATACTGGGGACATTTAGAGTAAGTTTTTATATGTCATTATTTTACCACACCTTGTGGTTATACATCCAATAAATGCAACTAACTCTACATAGTCCTGAGTACGGAAATGAGAGAAAAAGTATTCGGAGCCTTGAAAATGGCTGTCCCATAAAACCTTATTCTCCTACAGCTGCCATCTGTAGCATATCTCTTGTATTCCCTAAACTTATGTGTCAAATTGGGTACAGGACCAGGTCTGGCTTTTGCCTAGTCTGGTGGCTGGCACATAATAGCCACTCACGATTTGTTTATTAAATGAGTTCATAGTTTAGTTACCTAGCTTGGTTTTCATTCCTTCTAAATTTAATTGAAGCCTGGTTCTCCCTCCTTTTCTGATTTGATCCACTGTTGGCAAAATTCAAAAACTGAGATGTTTCAACTGAGAAAGCAGAACCATCTATGTCCAGCTGTGACCAAATTCATGAGTAAATATGACTCTGAATTACCAAGAATAAGTATGCCAGGTAACTGAGCTGACAGTTTTTACATTAGATTAAGGTATTTCTATTTTATGTATTCTGTATTTCTCTGTATCAGCAAGAATGAAATCTCTGATATAGGGTTCACCCTTGCACCATTTTTTGTGACATTAGATATGTCATTTTTTTATTTTGACATTCAATTTTTTCTTCTTTAAATGAAGGACCATCTACTTAAAATTGTTGCCATTCCAACATTCCCTGTCCTCCCTTCTCTACTTTATTTTTTCCTCCAGCTCTAAACTATCATGATTCTTTCAGCATTTTTTTTTAACTCTACTAGATCCATAAGTGAGAGAATTTTGTTACAGTAAAGTGTTCAAAACTTAGATTTAACTTATTGTTCTAATTGGGGGTGTCATCTTTTTAAAATTTCATCTTTGAGAACAATATTTTTTATTGTTGTAACAACTGTCACAAATTATATCTTTTGTTATTAATACCTAATGATAATTAGAAATTACAAACCAATTTAAATTAATCAATTTGAAAACTAATGTGTACTGCAAAGATACCATGGAAGGATTTGTAGTGACAACAGGACAAAAATTTGATCTTCTTTGACGTACTGAATATAAGTCTTGGTGTAGATGATAGACAACTTAAAAGAGGGAAGAGAAGGCATGCAATTTAAGTATTAAGAGTTATTAGAAGTGTTAATGCTTACACTTGAAATGCTAAAATATTTGAAACTTGAATGGGAAGTTTGAGATAGGAATACAATTTGGTGTTTATAGTCACAAAGTTTTGTTCCACTTCCAATAGCACATTAAAATCAAGATCAAACAGATAATTTGAACTAATAAGAATTATGCAACCTTCTAGATTCTTAGAGATGATGAAATATCATTAGACCTCTTTTTAGAAAATGTATTTTATTGAAGTATAGTTGATTTACAATGTTGTGTTACTTTCTGCTGTACAGCATAGTGATTCAGTTATACGTATGTATATATATACATTCTATATCATATTCTTTTTCATTATGATTTATCACAGGATATTGAATATAGTTAGACCACTTTTCAAAACAGAATGAAATATATTTCATAAAGCTCAAGTTAATCTATACTTACTGAAGTGTACATTTAAATTTCATAGAATTCTCAAAAAAGATCAACATATTTGTCTATACAAAACTTTGAAAACAAGACTATTACAAGAGTGGAATCATGATTAATACTATGAAAGCAACATAAAATAGAAGAATATATATCTTACTGAGGATTAAATTAAGTGAATTCTTGGTTATACCAGGTCAAAGAGAGAGCTGCTTCAATGAAACCATGCAACAGTGGTTAATAGAAAATAGATAATCTATTCCTCTACCAACAGAAATCAAAAAGGAAAAAAATGTGTGTGTGCACGAGAGAGAGCGAGAGAGAGAGAGAAGGGAGATGCCTTTTGTAGCTCTAGGTATAGTCCTTATAGCTCCACAGAAAAAGGCAGAGAGGGAAGAGGAGAAGCAGGGCAGGATACAACCCAGGGTTCACACTGAGTTTTGTGATTTACCCAGGTCACCTCTGAGAACCTCAAAAACTAAGGTCATAAGTACTCACAATTTAAAAGGTGATCTCTGGTGACAAAAACTTCCCTAGAGGAAAGCCAATTCTTTATGTTCATTTCCCAATGATTCACTGAGTGCTTCTCATGCCCAAGTCACTGGTTGGCTTGGGAGAATAAGGAATTGCAAAACAGGGTACAAGTCCAGGGATTTGTAATCTAGGGGAGAAAAACTAAGATTCAAATAGAAATAACTAGGAAATATACAGTAATGTCAAATTTGTCAGGGAGAAACTTGTTGGAAATAATGGAAGGAACCATGTATTGGCATAGGGTTAGATTAGAGAAATCATGACATTTCTAAAATGATGGTTATGTGAGTTAGAGGATAAGAGGGTCACTTCCAACTGGAGCTGGTCTTTCATCATCTCCCTCTAACAGCCACTCTCCAACTTCGAAAGGCACAAGCTAGTGAGATGGCTAGGGCAGGTGATGGAGATGTTTGGGCACAGAAAGTCATCCAGGTTGGCTGGAGAAGAGGGATTTCATATGAATGTACTG
Source organism: Delphinapterus leucas (assembly GCF_059928025.1). Classification (NCBI taxonomy): domain Eukaryota; kingdom Metazoa; phylum Chordata; class Mammalia; order Artiodactyla; family Monodontidae; genus Delphinapterus; species Delphinapterus leucas. Next base: position 77,985,257 of record NC_143140.1, read on the forward strand.
GCACAAAGAGCATCAGAGGTGAGTATGCAGCACGTGAGAAGGACAGATTAAGGAATTTGAACTCTGTGTGATGGGGAAACATAGACTGTTTTCAATGTCAAAATGATGATTTATGAGGTACAATTTAACAATTGTCTGAATGGAATTCATGCTGAATTAAGAATCAGGGTAGCAAGTAATGAGTGATGATAATGGGAGATAATGGGGGGATGCTTGCTTCTGGGAGCTCTCCATGAGAGCGAGGAACTTTTTTAAAGAAGGGTGAGTGGGTACAGAGCAGACCTGTAATATGATTGTGGTCGAAGACCACAAAGCCAAGTTACTGACCTTCAGTGGCAGTGGTGATGGTGTCCAGGTGATGATGCCACCATGTCTGAAAAGGGAAGGGAAAAAAGTGTAAATGAAATTCAATGACAAATTTCTGAGGGCCTTCCCTTGCTTATTTTTGCCTTTTCTTCAGGGCTTGGCACGATGTGTGTTTAATAAGGGTGTGTGTACTTTGAGTTAAAAGAGAAACCTGGTGTGGCAGCTTGGCCATAAAACCCTCTGTCTCAGAACCAGAGAGAGACTATGAGACCCAGAGGGAAGAGGCCCTGTCAATCATCCCCAGGACACCAGGCAACACTCAGCACCGATTAGGGCATCATATAAATGTCTATTGCATATTTCTTAAATATAAAAATCTCAGCCAAAAAGCCCTGCTTAATGAGGCTAGGAATAACCTGTTAGTCTTAGTGGGATCTGTCACTAGTTCTTCCTTTGAAATAATCTTAATCTGAACATTTGTTTATTAATTTGTTAAAACTTGACATGGGTTAACAATTATTTCTGGCAATGAAAAAAATTTTTTTAATCAACCAATTTTTATTTTGTTCCCTTTTGGAGGAGAAATGGTTCCTCCTCAGTTTACTCTGTAGCATTATTAGAGGAGTAGAAGATGTTAGATTAAAAAGATTTAAATTTACAGACTCACGGAATTTGTACTTCAGCGTTACCTAAAAACAAAATCAAACTTATACTTTGAAACTCACAGCACTGTTGCTAGTGCTTCAAATGAGCAAAGTAATATTGCCTCAATCAAAAGTGGTTATTTAAAAATATTTTAGTTGGCTTTACTATTATTTTGACGTTTCCAGGTCACAGATTATTGAAATTAAGGGATTAAATAATCTATAAGCTGATTAGGCTACTTAATGTGAGATAAAAATGACTAAAATGACTAAATCCAAGATGTTAAAAATATACCTTTGATATGATTTGTATAATTTGATATAATTTGTATAATATGAAGTATTGGATAGAAATATTCCTAATCTTTCTTACTTTGACCCTTGACAAAGAAGACATGCATACGTTGTCAGAAGAAGTATTCAACTAGGTGCTTTGAAATTTTATTACATTCTTTCGTAGGGTAGGTTCAGGCTAATTAATTCCAGGGTCTAGGGCTATAGGCATGCTGATTTGTATGGCTGAATTAACATATGGTACATTTTAAAAGTAGACTTTATATATAAAGTATACATATATATATATACACACACACACACATATGTATAAAGTATATAAAGTATATACATAAATATATAAAGTGTATATATATATAATATATATATTTATATTTTTGCTGGTGCCAAATGAATACCATAGTCTAAAGATTTTGTGATTATTTTTATTCCATCCTCTGACATGATGGGCATCAGAATTACATATATTACTTCAGTTGAAGTCCTCAAAATGTCAATGTGCCCTTTCTGCTCCCATTTCTTCACCTTTCAGTCTTCAATTCAGGGAAGAAATATGTCTAGTTTAGTTATAGATTAATAAAAAAGGCTACTACAGGTCGTCAAACCTTGTGGATACACAGGCAAAAGGAGAGGAAGCAGGAAGAACTGTGGCCTGTTTTGCCTGCTTTCATCCCAGGTATGAGCCAGAAACACCGTAAGAGTTTAACCAGGTGAGGTCATGGTCAAAGGTGAAGCCTGTGCTGTACAATCTGCTAACAGAGCTCTTTCCACATACTATTGTAACGAATTAATTAGAAATTAGAGACAAAGCCACATGTTTGCTCCACCTTGGATCAAAGTCTAGGAGGGATTTGTGATCAGTTTGCTCCATAGACAAAGAATAAGTTTAGGAAGAAAATAGTTGGAGTTGTATAAAAAGAAGAAAAAAAAAGTTTAATTGGAGCTTGTGCATGTACTCACCCAGGGTGCTGAGGACCTGTTGTTTCTTTCATGGATTTTGGTTAAAGTCATTAAGGACATTATCTCATGTATTTGCATATCATGTTTTGTCCTTGCTCTTTAAAATATCAGCTTTGCTGCTGGACAGTGTTAGATCCCGGTAAAAGGCAGAAGCTTCAGATACTAGGGGCCTGTGTTCATTGGGATCCGAACAGCAGAAGAAGCCCCCTCCTATTCTGCTCTCTCCCTTTGTTCCTCCATCTCTCAAGAGGGCTCAGGGGAACATGTGTCACTCCAGCTAAATCTATCCTCTCTTATCCTTTCCTGGAGTTCTCCTTTCCTTCTGACCTGCCCCTGCTTTGTTTTCTTTCTTCTACCCCCCAAATTAAGTCATTCTCTGATGGTCTTGCTTCACTCCCCTCTCCTTTATCCCTTTTGATGATCTAAAACAATGATGATTAAAGATGACTGAATTAGCACCCGTGGTCCTTACCGTGTAATTGAGCTCAAGTTCAAGGGGACAAATCCACTTGGATGTACTCTCCTACTCCAAGTTAAATATGTCCAAACTGGAGGTCATCATTTTCTCTTCCAAATGTGATTTCCCGTGTTTATTTTAGAGAATCTTACTACCATTTTCCCTGCCACGTTGAGTTTCAAGCAGTTATCTTTGACCTTCACCTTCCTTTGTCTGTTATGTCCAGTTGGTTTCCATGTTCTTTTGATTTTCCCTTCAAATTGCTTCTCTACCCTGGCTCAGTGTTCATTTCATAATGATTTGACTTACATACATCATGAAATGATTACCACAATAAGTTTAGTGAACATCTGTCACCTCATGTAGATAAGACGTTAAAGAATTAGAAAAAAAAATTTCTTCCTTGTGATAAGAACTCTTAGGATTTAATCTTTCAACAACTTTCATATACCGAGTTGACCAAAAAGTTTGTTCAGATTTTTCCGTAACATCTTATAGAAAACCCTGAATGAACTTTCTGGTCAACCCAATATAATGTACAGCAGCATTAATCATATTTATTATGCTGTACCTTACATCTCTAGTACTTATTTATCTTATAACTGGAAGTTTGTAACTTTTGGCTACCTTCATCCAGTTCCACCTCTCCACCCCCACCTATGGTAATAACAAATCTGATCTCTTTTTCTATGTGTTTGGTTTGTTTGATTTTGAAGTATAATTAACCTGCAACATGCTGTTAGTTGCTCGTACACAGAGTAGTGATTCGATATTTCTATACACTTCAAAATGATCACCATGATGAAGATGTTACATAATTATTGACTATACTCCCCACACTGTACATTTCATACCTGGGACTCATTTATTTTGTAATTGAAAGTTTGTACCTCTTAATCTCCCTCACCTATTTATGTTCGTATTCACACAAGCACAGTATATTTAAAAAATAGATAAATGTTGAACTTTTAAAGTTAAATGCCTAATTAAATAATTTTCATCAAACCAAGAGAGTAAAGGTTGGCATAACAATCTGACTTTAATTATTTTTAATTTTTACATTTTTTAGAGGTTGCAATTTATTTCTTCATGTATTTAATATTTCTGAAGAATATGGCTCAGAATGCCCCTAATGCAAATTAAGTCAATTGTGTATTCTGATTCCTTCAGGGTATTAGCTGATGCTACTTAATAAGGCATGCTAATTACACACCGCATAAATAAACTACCTCCCACTGTGAATAAATCATGTCTTTACCCTGAGCAGCATGTTCAAAGAAAATAATAGCAAAATTCCAGACCCTCACTTCATTGAAATTTTAACGTCCTCGCAGTGGAAGTAATCTAATTAAAGCTTATATAGGAGTGTGTATGGCCTGTGTGTAAATAAGATTCTGCTTCTTTTAAAACTTTTTCTTAGTAGTCTCTAATGATTTTGTGCCAGCTAAAGTTTTCTTTGGTTTTCAGCTCTTATATATATTTTCTGTTGTATTATATAATCTTGTTAACTGACCTAAGAATTTTTAAAAACTCATTTTGTCATCTTTGCTAGGTATGTGATTAACAAGTGCTTTTAAATTTTAAAAAGTTATTTCATTAGTGTTTTATTAATAACCAGATTATAAAATATATATTAATGCAAATATGAACTACTTTATTACATATAAAGACAATTTTGACTTTTTCCCAAGTCCAAATTATACACGGTTTAATTTACCAGGAATAGGTATACATGAAAGACAGACAAAATACATTTTGTTGAATATGACTGGGCAGTCAAATATATCATAGAATCTAGATTTAACTATGTATTATGACTCTAGGAACAGATAATACTGCTGTCACAACGTGATGTTTGGATTTTCCTAAATTTGCCTTTTAAAATCGCCAGCTTTTCTTTTTCTTTCTTTCTTTCTTTTTTTTTTTTTTTTTTGCGATACGCGGGCCTCTCAATGCTGTCGCCTCTCCCGTTGCGGAGCACAGGCTCAGGACGCACAGGCTCAGCGGCCATGGCTCACGGGCCCAACCGCTCCGCGGTACGTGGGATCCTCCCGGACCGGGGCACGGACCCGTGTCCCCTGCATCAGCAGGCGGACTCTCAACCACTGCGCCACCAGGGAAGCCCTCTTTTTCTTTCTTTTTAAAAACCAGGTTTATTGATGTACATTTGACATACAATAAATTGCACATATTTAAAGAATGCATTCTGGTAAGTTTTGATGTACATCCACACACATGAAAGCATCAACACAATCAAGATAATGAACAGATCTACCGTTCAAAAAAGTTGCCTTGCCTTCCTTCTGTCTTTCCTTGACCCCAGTTCCCAGGCAATCACTGTTCTATTTTCTGTCACTATAGATTAGTTTACATTTACTAGAGTTTTATATAAATGGAATAATAAACTTCCTTTTGTATGGCTTCTTTCACTCATAATTATTTTGATATTCATCCATGTTGTTGCCAATAGTTAGTGTAGAATTAGTATTATTTCTTCCTTAAATATTTAGTAGACTTTACCAGTGAAGCCATTTGGGTCTGGAGTTTTCTTTGTAGGAAAATATTTAATGCTAAGTTCACTTTATTAATAGATACAGACAAGGGTATTCAATATCTCTAGTCCAATCTATCTCCTCTTTACCAAGGATTCTTAGTTTGTATTCTTCAGGGAACTGATCCATTTCATCTAAGTTATCAAATATATGACATAGAGTTATTTGTAATATTTCCTTATTATCTTTTTAATGTCTATGGGATCAGTAGTGATGTCTCTTTTTTCATTCTGATTGGTAGTTTGTATCTTCTCTCTCACATTCCTGATCAATCTGACTAGAGTTTGATCAGTCAAAGAACTGGCTTTTTGATTTATTGATTTTTCTCTATCATTTTTATGTTTTCTATTTCTATTAACCTGCTCTAATTTTTTATTAATTTACATTAGATTTAACTTGCTCTCTTCTTCCTAGTTACTTAGGGTGGAAACTGAGTACATTGTTCTGAGACTTTGATTCTTTTCTAATGTAGACATTTTGTGCTATAAACTTCCCCTATCTGTTGCTTTAGTGGCATCCTATACATTTTAATGTGTTATATTTTCATTTTTATTCAACTCAGATACGTTTATAACTTTTTTTATTTCTTCTTTGACACATTGGTTAATCAAATATTTTATCTAGATTCCAAATATCTTCAAATTCTCCAGGTGTTTTGGTTAGAGATTTGTAGTGTAATTTCCATTGTTCAGATAACATATCTTGTATGACTTGAATTCTTTCAAATTTATTGAGACTTGTTTGATGTCTCAGATTATAGTATGACTTGGCAAATAAAATGTATGTTCTTGAAAAGAATGTTCATCTGGAGCATGAGGGGCAGAGCCTCAGGTGCTCCGGCATCGTCACAAGTTGTGGCAGGGATAGGGGAGGATGGGGGAAACGACTGCTTCTTCTAGGCACTAGGGAATGCAGCTAGACCTGGATCCAAAGCAGGCTCTCCATATCGACCAGGCTCAGAAGACAACATCTGGCAAAAGAACCAAGCAGATGCAGAAGGCCAGCCACCCTGTACCTTTGGATTGGAGAATTTGTTTAACACATTTACATGTAAGCCATGTGGCTGACAGGGTCTTGGTGCTCCGGCTGGGTGTCAGGCCTTAGCCTCTGAGGTGGGAGAGCCGAGTTCAGGACACTGGACCACCAGAGACCTCCCAGCCCCATGTAATAACAATTGGGGAGAACTCTCCCATAGATCTCCGTCTCAACGCTAAGACCCAGCTCCACTTAATGACCAGCAAGCTACAGTGCTGGACACCCCATTCCTACAAAAAACTAGTAACACAGGAACACAACACCACCCATGAGCAGAGAGGCTGCCGAAAATCATAATAAGTTCACAGACAACCCCAAACACACCACCAGACGTGGTCCTGCCCACCAGAAAGACAAGATCCAGCTTCATCAACCAGAACACGGGAACCAGTGCCCTCCACCAGGAAGCCTGCACAACCCACTGAACCAACCTTACCCACAGGGGGCAGACACCAAATACAATGGGAACTAGCCTGCGAAAAGGAGACCCCAAACACAGTAAGTAAAGCAAAATGAGAAGACAGAGAAATATGCAGCAGATGAAGGAGCAAGGTAAAAACCCACCAGACCAAACAAATGAAGAGGAAATAGGCAGTGTACCTGAAAAAGAATACAGAGTAATTATAGTAAAGATGATTCAAAATCTTGGAAATAGAATGGAGAAAATACAAGAAACATTTAACAAGGACCTAGAAGAACTGAAGAGCAAACAAATAATGATGAACAAAACAATAAATGAAATTTAAAAATTCTCTAAAAGGAATCAATAGCAGAATAATAGAGGCAGAAGAATGGATACCTGACCTGGAACATAAAATAGTGAAAATAACTACAGCAGAGCAGAATAAAGAAAAAAGAATGAAAAGAATTGAGGACAGTCTCAGAGATGTCTGGGACAACATTAAACGCATCAACATTCTAATTATAGGGGTCCCAAAAGAAGAAGAGAAAAAGAAAGGGACAGAGAAAACATTTGAAGAGATTAGAATTGAAAACTTTCATAATATGGGAAAGGAAATAGTCAATCAAGTCTAGGAAGTGCAGAGAGTCCCATACAGGATAAATCCAAGGAGAAACACACCAAGACATATATAAATCAAACTATCGAAAATTAAATACAAAGAAAAAATATTAAAAGCAGCAGGGGAAAAGCAACAAATAACATACAAGGGAATCCCATAAGGTTAACATCTGATGTTTCAGCAGAAACTCTGCAAGCCACAAGGGACTGGCAGGACATATTTAAAGTGATGAAGGAGAAAAACCTACAACCAAAATTACTCTACCCAGCAAGGATCTCATTCAGATTTGATGGAGAAATTAAAACCTTTACAGACAAGCAAAAGCTGAGACAGTTCAGCACCACCAAACCAGCTTTACAACAAATGCTAAAGGAACTTCTCTAGGCAAGAAAGACAAGAGAAGGAAAAGACCTACAATAACAAACCCAAAACAATTAAGAAAATGGTACTAGGAACATACATATCAATAATTACCTTAAATGTAAATGGATTAAATGCTCCAACCAAAAGACATAGACTGGCTGAATGGATACAAAAACAAGACCAGTATATATGCTGCCTACAAGAGACCCACTTCAGACCTAGGGACACATACAGACTGAAAGTGAGGGGATGGAAAAAGATATTCCATGCAAATGGAAACCAAAAGAAAGCTGGAGTAGCAATTCTCATATCAGACAAAATAGACTTTAAAATAAAGACAATTACAAGAGACAAAGAAGGACACTACCTAATGATCAAGGGATCAATGCAAGGAGAAGATATAACCATTGTAAATATTTATGCACCCAACATAGGAGCACCTCAATACATAAGGCAAATGCTAACAGCCATAAAAGGGGAAATCGACAGCAACACAATCCCAGTAGGGGGCTTTAACACCCCACTTTCACCAATAAATAAGAAAACACAAGCTTTAAATGACACATTAAACTAGATAGACTTAATTGATATTTATAGGACATTCCATCCAAAAACAATGGAATACAGTTTCTTCTCAAGTGCTCATGGAACATTCTCCAGGATAGATCATATTTTGGGTCACAAGTCAAGTCTTGGTAAACTTAAGAAAATTGAAATCGTATCAAGTATCTTTTCTGACCACAACGCTATAAGGCTAGGTATCAATTACAGGAAAAAAAATCTGTGAAAAATACAAACACATGGACGTTAAACAATACACTACTAAATAAGCAAGAGATCACTGAAGAAATCAAAGAGGAAATCAGAAAATACCTAGAAACAAATGACAATGAAAACACGGAGACCCAAAACCTGTGGGACGCAGCAAAAGCAGTTCTAAGAGGGAAGTTTATAGCAATTCAGTCCTACCTCAAGCAACAAGAAACATCTCAAATAAACAACCTAACCTTATACCTAAAGCAATTAGAGAAAGAAGAACAAAAAAACCCCCAAAGTTAGCAGAATGAAAGAAATCATAAAGATAAGATCAGAAATAAATGAAAATGAAATGAAGGAAATGATAGCAAAGATCAATAAAACTAAAAGCTTGTTCTTTGAGAAGATAAACACAATTGATAAACCATTAGCCAGACTCATCAAGAAGAAAAGGGAGAAGACAAATCAGCAGAATTAGAAATGAAAACAGAGAAGTAATAACTGACACTGCAGAAATACAAAGAATCATGAGAGATTACTACAAGCAACTATAAGCCAATACAATGGACAACCTGGAAGAAATGGACAAATTCTTAGAAATGCACAACCTTCTGAGACTGAACCAGGAAGAAATAGAAAGTATAAACAGACCAATTACAAGCACTGAAATTGAAACTCTGATTAAAAATCTTCCAACAGACAGAAGCCCAGGACCAGATGGCTTCACAGGTGAACTCTATCACACATTTAGAGAAGAGTTAACACTTATCCTTCTCAAAGTCTTCCAAAATATAGCAGAGGGAGGACACTCCAAAATTCATTCTACAAGGCCACCATTACCCTGATACCAAAACCAGACAAAGATGTCACAAAAAAAGAAAACCACATGCCAGTATCACTGACGAACATAGATGCAAAAATCTACAACAAAATAGTAGCAAACAAAATCCAACAGGAAATTAAAAGGATCATACACCATGATCAACTGGGGTTTATCCCAGGAATGCAAGGATTCTTCAATATAAACAAATCAATGTGATACACCATATTAACAAATGGAAGGATAAAAACCATATGATAACCTCAATAGATGCAGAAAAAGCTTTCGACAAAATTCAACACCCATTTATGATAAAAACCCTCCAGAAATTAGGCATAGCGGGAACTTACCTCAACATAATAAAGGCCATATATGACAAACTCACAGCCAACATCATTCTCAATGGTGATAAACTGAAACCATTTCCACTAAGATCAGGAACAAGACAAGGTTGCCCACTCTCACCACTATTACTCAACACAGTTTTGGAAGTTTTAGCCACAGCTATCAGAGAAGAAAAAGAAATAAAAGGAATCCAAATTGGAAAAGAAGAAGTAAAGCTGTCACTGTTTGCAGATGATATGATATTATACATAGAGAATCCTAAAGATGCTACCAGAAAACTACTAGAGCTAATCAATGTATTTGGTAAAGTAGCAGGATACAAAATTAATGCACAGAAATCTCTGGCATTCCTATACACTAATGATGAAAAATCTGAAACAGAAATTAAGGATACACTCCCAGTTACCACTGCAACAAAAAGGATAAAATACCTAGGAATAAACCTACCTAAGAAGACAAAAGACCTGTATGCAGAAAACTATTAGACACTGATGAAAGTAATTAAAGCTGATACAAACAGATGGAGAGATATACCATATTCTTGGATTGGAAGAATCAATGTTGTGAAAATGACTTTACTACCCAGAGCAATCTACAGATTCAATGCAATCCCTATCAAACTACCAATGCATTTTTCACAGAACCAGAACAAAAAATTTCACAATTTTTATGGAAATACAAAAGACTGCGAATAGTCAAAGCAATCTTGAGAAAGAAAAACGGAGTTGGAGGAATCAGACTCCCTAACTTCAGACTATACTACAAAGCTACAGTAATCAAGACAGTATGGTACTGGCAGAAAAACAGAAATATAGATCAATGGAACAGGGTAGAGAGCACAGAGATAAACCCACGTGCATATGGTCACCTTTGATAAAGGAAGCAAGAATATACAATGGAGAAAGAAAGCCTCTTCAATAATTGGTGCTGGGAAGACTGGACAGCTACATGTAAAAGAATGATATTAGAACACTTCCTAACACCATACGCAAAAATTAACTCAAAATGGATTAAAGAGCTAAATGTAAAGCCAGTCACTATAAAACTCTTAGAGGAAAGCCTAGGCAGAACACTCTATCACAGCAAGATCCTTTTTGACCCACCTCCTAGCGAAATGGAAATAAAAACTAAAATAAACAAATGGGACCTAATGAAACTTAAAATCTTTTGCACAGCAAAGGAAACCATAAACAAGACAAAATACATCCCTCAGAATGGTAGAAAATATTTGTCAATGAAGCAAATGACACAGAATTAATTACAAAGTATATAAACAGCTCATGCAGCTCAATATCAAAAAAACAAACAACCCAATCCAAAAATGGGCAGAAGACCTAAATAGATATTTCTCCAAAGAAGATATACAGATTGCCAACAAACACATGAAAGGATACTCAACATCACTAATCATTAGAGAATGATTGCAAATCAAATGCAATCATTTGATGCAAATCAAAATGCAAATCAAAACTACTATGATGTATCACCTCACACCAGTAAGAATGGCCATCATCAAAAAATCTACCAGCAATAAATTCTGGAGAGGGTGTGGAGAAAAGGGAACCCTCTTGCCCTGTTGGTGGGAATGTAAATTGATACAGCCACTATGGAGAACAGTATGGAGGTTCCTTAAAAAACTAAAAATAGAACTACCATATGACCCAGCAATCCCACTACTGGGCATATACCATAATTCAAAAAGAGTCATGTACCTCAATGTTCATTGCAGCACTATTTACAATAGTCAGGACATGGAAGCAACCTAAGTGTCCATTGACAGATGAATGGATAAAGAAGATGTGGCACATATCTACAGAGGAATATTACTCAGCCATAAAGAGAAACAAAATTGAGTTATTTGTAGTGAGGTGGATGGACCTTGAATCTGTCATACAGAGTGAAGTAAGTCAGAAAGAGAAAAACAAATACTGTATGCTAATACATATGTATGGAATCTAAAAAAAAAAGTTCTGAAAAACGTAGAGAGCACAGGAATAAAGACGCAGATGTAGAGAATGGACTTGTGGACACGGGAAGTGGGATGGGTAAGCTGGGGCGAAGTGAGAGAGTGGCATTGACATATATACACTACCAAATATAAAATAGATAGCTAGTGGGAAGCAGCTGCATAGCACGAGATCAGCTTGGTGCTTTGTGACCACCTAGAAGGTTGGGATATGGAGGGTGGGAGGGAGACACAATAGGGAGGGGATATGGGGATATATGTATATGTATAGCTGATTCACTTTGTTATACAGCACAACCTAAAACAACATTGTAAAGCACTTATACTCCAATAAAGATGTTAAAAGAAAAAAAACAGAATGTTCATCTGTTGTGATGAAGTGTTCTGTAAATGTCAATTAAACCAATTTTGATGGACAGTATTCTATATTTTATATCTTCTACAGCCCTGATTGATTCTACAAGCTGACTTATTTTTGGCCAGCTTGTTCTATCAGATATTATGAATGATATTTCTATCTTCTATTATATTTATGAATTTACCTATTGATTCTTATAGGTCTATCTGTTTTTGGTTCATGTATTAACAAAAGTTTAGAATTGTTATTTCATCTCAATGGATTTTCTTTTTTATCATTATGAAATTAAAATTTTTAAGCCCTGATAATATTGTTTGTTCTAGAATCTATTTTTCAAAACATTTTTTTTGTTAATGTTAACATGATAAACATTTTTACATCTTTTTATTATTTGTTTATATGTATAAAGTATTTCTTATAGATAGCATATAGTTGGATTTGCTTTTTATCTAATCTTACAATCTGTCCCTTTTAATTTGGGTATTTAGACTACTCACATTTAATGTGATTACTAATATTGCTAAATTGAAATCTGTTATCTTGCTATTTGTTTTCTCTTTGCTCTATCCTTTGTGTCCCTTTTTTTTTCTTCCACAATATTTTGGATAATTTTAAAATTTCTATTTATCTCCTTTGTTGGCTTCTTTTGGTGGTCACTATAAACTCTTTCCTGTTTATAGTACACATTTTTAACTTATCATCCTCTACCTTCTTTTGATATTATATCAATCAAGTCACATTTAATATACAAAAAACATTTTAATAATATATGCGTTCGCCTCTAAACTTTAAGTTTTGTTTTCATACATTTCACTTTTATATATGTTATAAACCTTATACTGCATTATTTGTGTAAATAGTTAATTTCATTACAAAAGTATTTAAATAGTAGAATAACTTGTATATTTAGCCCTGTAGTCACTACTACTCATTTTCTTTTTTCTTTGTATAGATCCATATTTCTATCTAGTATCATTTTTCTTCTGCTTAAAGGCCTTCTTTTATTTTTTATTGTGGTGAATTTTTCTGCTGATGAATGCTTTTAGTTTTTTTTTGTCAGAAAAATTAGTGTTTATATCACTTTCACTTAAAAGAATATTTTCACTAGGTGTAGAATTCTAACTTGGCAGATTTTTTTTTCTTTCAGTCTTTTAAAGATGTTGCCTATTCACTTACATTGTTTTTAAATGAGAAATTTGCTGGTTTCCTTTTCTTTGTCCCTCTGCATGTAATATGTCTTTTTTTCCCCTCTGGCTCTTAAGGTTTCTTTTATTACCACTAATTTTGAGCCATTTGCTTATGTTGTACCTTGGCATGATTTTCTTTATGTTTCTTGAGTTTAAGGTTAATTGATTCTTGAATTTGTGGGTTTATAGTTCGCATCAAATTTTTAAAAATTTTAATCATAGCTTCTTCAAATATTTTTTCCTGTCTCCCATCCTTCCTTTAATAAGAACAATAATTATTAGACTGTTAAAAGTGTTCCCAGAGTTCACTGATACCTTGCTCATTTTCAATTTTTGTGCGTGTGTGTGTTTCATTTTGGATCACTTCTATTGCTGTCTCTTTAAGTTCACTAATCTTACTCAATCTCTAATTTACCACTAAAGCCCTTCTTATGTATTTTTTGTCAGACATTTTAGTTTTCATTTAAGGTATTTCAATCATTTTTTTAAATCTCTGTGCATGAGATTTATAAGACCAAAGAAAAAAGTACCCAAAAGAATTGGAAGACTTACATAGGGCCAGGACTAATCTTATTTTTATCAGCTTGAAAAGCCAAAGCTAGCAGAAAAAAAGAAATAATAAAGATTACAGCCAAGATAAACATAATGGAGAATAGAAAAATGATAGATAAAATAAAAAACTCAAAAGTTGGTTCTTTGAAAAGGTCAACAAAATTGATAAACCTTTAGCTACATGGACTAAGAAACAAGCGAGAGAAGACTTAAAATCAGAAATGAAAATGGGGACATTATGACCAATTCTACACAAATAAAAAGAATTATAAGAGGTCTATGAACAAGTGTATGCCAACAAATTAGATAATTTAGATGAAGTGGACAAATTTCTAGAAACACAAAACTTACTAGACTAAGTCACGAAGAAATAGAAAATCTGAATAGGCTATAGCTATTAAGGAAACTGAATCAGTAATCAACTATCTTTCAACAACAAAAAAATCTCTGTACCTGACGGCTGCACTGGTGAATTCTATCAAACATTTAAAGAGCTAATACCAATAGTTCTCAAACTTTTACAAAAAATTGAAGAGGAGGGAATACTTTCTAACTCACTGTATGAGGCCAGCATTACCCTGATTCTAAAGCCAGATAAAATCACTACAAGAAAAGAAAACTACAGATCAATATCTCTTAAAAACACTGATGCAAAATCATCAACAAAATCGTATCAAACAAAATTCAGCTACATAGTAAAACAATTATACACTATGGCCAAATGGGATTTATTCCTGGAAAGCAAGGATGGCTCAATCCATAAAAATCAATAAATGTAATACACCATATAAACAGAATAAAGGAAAAAAACCACATAATTATCTCAATTGATACAGAAAAAGATTTTGACAAAATTTAACATCCTTTGACGATAAAAAAATACTCAACAAACAGGGATAGAAGGAAACTACCTCAACATAATAAAGCCATATATGAAAAACCCACAGAGGGGCTTCCCTGGTGGCACAGTGGTTGAGAGTCCGCCTGCCGATGCAGGGGACACGGGTTCGTGCCCCGGTCCGGGAAAATCCCACATGCCGTGGAGCGGCTGGGCCCATGAGCCATGGCTGCTGAGCCTGCGTGTCCGGAGCCTGTGCTCCGCAACGGGAGAGGCCACAACAGTGAGAGGCCCGTGTACCGCAAAAAAAAAAAACAAAACAAAAAACCACAGAGAATATCATACTCAATGGTGAAAGACAAAGTATTTGTTCTAAGATTAGAAACAAAACAAGAATGCTCGCTTTTATTATTTCTATTCAACACAGTACTGGGAAATCTAGCCAGAGCAACTAGGGAAGAAACAGAGATAAAAGGCATACAAATTTTGAAGGAAGGAGTAAAAGTATCTGTTTGCAGATGATATGATTTTATACGTAGAAAAATCTAAGTATTGGAGCCGGCAGCGCGCGGGCGGCGGGGCGTGCGGGTTTCGACAGACGGTGGAAGCTCTCGGTGGAGCTGCGGTCCCCGGCTGCCCGGGTAGCGACCCGCTTCCTCCCTCCCGCTCCGCCCCTCTCTCCGGCGTCCCCACCTCTCTCCCCAAGTGACTGAGGGCCAAGCGGCCTGCCCTCGCCGCCCGGGTTGGGGTCCGTGTCCCCGCGCAGCATCTCTCCCCTCCGCGGTCACTGAGCTGCCCCCGGAACCCAAGAAGAGGGCAGCACGACCCCCTAGGCCGACCGCGGGCCTGCCCACCGCTGTGTCGTTCTGGTTGGACCCTGCCGGCTGAAGGCCAGTCCGCCCTCGGGTCCCTGCGCCAGAATGAAGAAGATGAGCAACATTTATGAGTCAGCTGCCAATACACTGGGAATCTTTAACAGCCACCAAAGTTGAGCTGCATTTGGCACGCAAAGGCACTTCCAACAGAGATGCCCTTTCCAAATCAGACCCCTGTATCATCCTCAAGATGCAGTCCCATGGGCAGTGGTTCGAGGTTGACAGAACAGAGGTGATTCGCACCTGCATCAACCCAGTGTATTCAAAACTTTACGGTGGACGTTTATTTTGAGGAGGTGCAGCACCTGTGTTTTGAGGTCCACGACATCAGCAGCAACCACGATGGGCCGAAGGAGGCTGACTTCCTGGGTGGCATGGAGTGCACCCTTGGCCAGATTGTTTCCCAGAGAAAGCTGTCCAAATGCTTGTTGAAGCACGGGAACATGGCAGGGAAATCCTCCATCACGGTGATTGCTGAGGAATTATCTGGTAATCATGACTACATTGAACTTGCCTTCAACTCACGGAAATTGGATGACCAGGATTTCTTCAGTAAGTCTGACCCATTTCTGGAAATTTTTCGAATGAATGATGATGCAACTCCACAGCTTGTGCACCAAACTGAGGTTGTGATGAATAACTTAAGCCCAGCCTGGAAATCATTCAAAGTATCAGTAAATTCTCCATGCAGTGGAGATCCCAACCGCCAACTGACATGCATAGTATGGGACTGGGACTCCCATGGCAGACATGACTTCATTGGAGAATTCACCTCAACATTCAAGGAGATGAGAGGAGTGATGGAAGGAAAACAGGTGCAGTAGGAGTGCATCAACCCCAAGTACAAAGCCAAGAAGAATTATAAGAACTCGGGCATTGTGATTTTGAATCAGTGCAAGATCCACAAGATGCATTCTTTCTTGGACTACATCATGGGTGGCTGCCACATCCAGTTTACAGTAGCTATAGATTCCACAGCCTCGAATGGGGACCTCAGGAACAGCTGTTCCCTGCCCTACATCCACCCCTGCCAGCCCAATGAGTACCTGAAGGCCTTGGTGGCTGTGGGAGAGATTTGCCAAGACTATGACAGCGACAAAATGTTCCCAGCCTTTGGGTTTGGTGCCAGGATACTGCCAGAGTACAGGGTGTCTCATGACTTTGCAATCAACTTTAATGAAGACAACCCAGAATGTGCAGGGATTCAAGGAGTTGTGGAAGCCTACCAGAGCTGCCTTCCCAAACTCTAGCTCTAGGGCCCCACCAACAATGCTCCCATCATGCAGAAGGTCGCCAAGTCAGCATCAGAGGAGACCAGCACCAAGGAGGATCCTGCTGATCCTGACCGACGGGGTCGTCACAGACATGGCCGACACGCGGGAGGACGTTGTCCACGCCTCCCACCTCCCCATGTCGGTCATCATCGTGGGAGTGGGCAATGCAGACTTCAGCGACATGCATGCTGGACGGAGACGACGGGATTCTGAGGTCACCCAAGGGAGAGCCCGTCCTTCGTGACATCATCCAGTTTGTGCCCTTCAGGAACTTCAAACACGCATCTCCAGCTGCCCTGGCAAAGAGCGTGTTGGCTGAAGTCCCAAACCAAGTCGTGGGCTATTACAATGGCAAAGGGATTAAGCCAAAATGTTCATCAGAAATGTATGACTCTTCCCGGACACTGGCTCCATGAACTCTACACACTTGTACAGAGTCCTCAAATACTATTCCTGCTGATATTTAATACTTCTGTTATCCTGTACTTAAAAAAAAAACACAGGTACACACTTAAAAATAGCACGTTTTGGTGATTTTTAACTAACAATTTTTTTTGCATGTGTAGCCCTGAGGCCTGGATCTGCTAAGCCCTTGTATTGTTAAAGACGTTTTACAAGGAAACACAGATAATTATAACTTACTCTTTAAATTACATCATGTCACCTTGAAATAAAGTGTTACCTGTATCTGTTTTTTATACAGGTTTGTTGAAATTTTGCTAAATTTCTTATTATCTTTACACTGTAAAGCATTTTGAAACATTTCTTGAACCTTGATAGCCAAAGCATATTTGGTTTTATCTGCTACAGGATGAGAGACTTTTTAAAATGGCAGATGCATGGACTGTATTTTACATGTTTTAAAGAAAAAGAAACTCCAAAAATCTAAATATTCTGTAAAAAACTGTTAGAACTAATAAATGAATTCATCAAAGCAGGATACAAAGTCAACACACAAAAAAATCAATTGTATTTCTATACACAAACAATGAACAATCTGAAAAGTAAATTAAAAAAACAATTCCATTTACATTAGCATCAAGAAAAATAAAATACTTATGAACTAACTTAATCAAGGAGGTGAAAGACTTGTAAAGTGAAAACTACAAAACATTGCTGAAAGAAATTAAAGACATAAATGGAAACACATCCCATGTTCATGGATTCAAGACCATTTTAATGTCATTACTACCCAACGCAGTCTACAGATTCAATGCAATCTTTATCAAAATCTCAATGAATTTTTTACAGAAATAGAAAAACACATCCTAAAACTTATAGGGAATGGGTGACCCTCTGAAGATTTCAGGAGTTCTCTATGAAGCTCTC
Organism: Delphinapterus leucas; assembly: GCF_059928025.1. Classification (NCBI taxonomy): domain Eukaryota; kingdom Metazoa; phylum Chordata; class Mammalia; order Artiodactyla; family Monodontidae; genus Delphinapterus; species Delphinapterus leucas. The sequence continues at coordinate 78,003,190 of NC_143140.1, forward strand.
TTTTCTAGTCCTCTGTCCTTCAAACTCTAGCTGCCTTGGTCTCCCCTAGACTTTCTTTCCTCTCCATCTCCTCTACCTAAGGAATATGCTGAGATATGCCTAGGTTAACTCTCCCTGCACTGCAGCTGGAAAACTCTCTCATGGCCATAAGCTGAAGCAATTATAGGGTTCACCTCATTTGTTTCCTATATGTTGGTAATCACTGTCCTTCATCATTTTATGACTGTGTCTTTAAAGCCAGTTTCATGTGTTTTGCTCAGGTTTTTAGTTGTCTTAGTTGGGACGATCAATCCAGTCCTTGTTACTCCAACTGAAGTGGACATGGTATGTCTCAGGTTATTAAGTTCTACATTTTATTTCTAACTATTAAGATGAAAAATTTTAAAGCAGTATTTATAGATATATAACCACAAATAATATATTGCAAGTATGGATAGAATCCTTTCCTTAAAAATAAAATTCCAAATTAGATATAATTGCCAGTATATATTATATTTTTAATTGGTTTTTGATGTCGTAGAGACTCATGATACAAAAGCTTTAATTAAAAGAATGCAACTTCCAGATCTTACGAAGATTACCTTAAATAAAATTTTCATAATCATTATATTGTGCTCACTTTTGAGTTGTATTTCAACTTCAGTATTCCTCAAACTTCCTATGTTAAACCAGTTGTCTGTTAAGAGTAAATGTTAAATAATATGTTTATTTAAAAACATAAATAACATTAGATAAATGTTATTTAGATAAAAATAATATTTTATCTAAAAATAAAATATGTGTTCTTAGTATAATGAGCAAAGTCAGCAATAACTACAAAACAAGTTTCAAACCCCTCAACAAGACCCTTAGTGGGAACTGCCTGCCTATCTTGCGTTTCTCTCCAGCCTAATTTCCGCTCGCTTTATACTACATGCTCACCCAGTACTTGAAGAGCTCATAATTCTCTGCACCCACTCTGCTGTTTCTTACCTCTGACTGTCTTGTATGCTGTTCTTTCACAGTGATGTTCTTTCTCCTTTTTCAATATGGAACATTTGTAGTTATCCTTCAAGACGGCTCAGATGCTATCTACTGCAGGAAGTTTCTCCTAATTGCCTCATATTGGGCACAATTCCCCCTCCACCACCTGTGAATACTTCCATCCCTGCACATACCGCATTATATTGAAATTTTCTGTTTATCTGTTTGCATTCCAAAACAAGCTCAAGAGTATAGATATATATTTACATATCTAACCCCATCATCTAGCACAGTGCTTGTCACAGAGCAGGTGTTCAATAAATGTGAGTTAAAAATAAGTGAACTGTGTGTTGAGTGAGATTCCTTTCTCATTCTGAAACAGTGTTTTTCTAAAATGTTTTAGTCTCCAGTCATATTGGTTGATTTGACCCTACTTCTTAAAATTCTGCATTCCCAATTTCCCTTGTACCCAAATCATAATGTGTTGTTCCTTAATGTCAGGTCTACTCTTTCTCTTCTCTCTCAGTTTGGAAGTTTTATATTTTATTTATTGGAATATCTTTGCAATGGACTGAATGTCTGCATTCCCCAAAATTCATATGTTGAAACCCTTATCCCAATGTGATGGTATTTGGAGGTGGGGCTTTGGAGAGTAATGAGTAATGTGAATTACTCACATTTGGGAAGTAATGTGAAGCCCTCATAAATGGGATTAGTGCCCTTATAAGAAGAGGCCAGAGAGCTACCTATCTCTCTTTCCTCCATGTGAGGGCACAATGGGAAGTCAGCCATCTGTAAAACACAAGAAAGCTCTCATCAGAACCTGACCATGCTGGCAACCTGATGCCAGACTTCTAGGCTCCAGAACTGTGAAAAATAAACTTCTACTGTTTATAAACCACCCATTCTATGGTATGATGTTATAGCAGCCCAAACTGACTAAGACAATCCTTAATTTTTAAAAATACACTAATCTTTAAACATTTTCCTACAAAGTCTACAGTTAATATTATTCCTAAAGAAAAAAACAGGCACGCTAGTGTCTATCAGAATTCCCTCTCTTTCCCATATCTTTTATTTTGTATACCTTCAAAAGCACAAAGTTATTGTTATTATTTGTTTACAGGAAATACTTTTTAGAATTTTACCAAAATGTTATATTGACTCATTTACTTACCATTGCAGCTTGTATTCCACACTTTCATTCTGGGTTCATTTCTATTTTCCTGAGATAAATCCTTCATTAATTTTTTTTTTTTTTTTTGGCAGGGGGCAAGAGTCTGTTATGGTAAACTCACATTTTCAAAATGTTTTTATTTAATTTAAAATAAATGTTTCTACCTCACTTTTGAATAAGAGTTTAATTGGGTCTTAATTCCAAGATTGACAGTTATTTTACCTCAGCTCTGAAGACATCACTTCACTGCTTTATAGTGTCTGCTATTTGCTGTCAATTTGATTGGTTTTTATTTTTAGGTAGCTTGTCAGTTCTTTAGATTTTAATCTTCAACATTGGTCTGTAATTTCAGTTGATCTATCTAGATGCAGAATTCTACCCCCTGACCTCCCATTTGTGTTTTGTTATTGGTTGATGTGCTTTTTCCAATCTGAAGTCATGTCTCGTCAATTCTGAACATTTTCAGCAGTTGTATCATCAAATATTTCTCCTAAACACCCCACCACCACCACCACCATTTTAACCATTTCATCCTTCTGAGACTTCTATTAGGCATACATTAGTGTTTTTCAATCTATCTACTTGCGTATTTCACATTTTCTAACTCTTTATCTATGAGAACATTTGATTTTTAAAATTCTACCTTCTAAATCATTAGTCCTCTTCAGGTTTATTCAGTCTACTCTTTCAACATTTGAAGTTTCCATTACTAAAATTTTCCAATGTCTCTTTTTTATATTGGTCTTATTTTTTTGTTTGACATCTTCCTGTTCTCATTGCAAAGAAGAAATTTTATTCCTTTATCTTTTTGGTTATTCTAAATATACTCATTTTAAACACCTTTTAAGTTTGCTACATTATTTCTCTTTCCTTGGGTGTGATTTCTTTCTTTTGCTATATTTACTGACTGTCCTTTCAGTTTTAAGTTTCTTTTTTTGCTTTGTGATGTTAGTTCTTTAGTTCATATTTTAAACTCATGCATGCTGTTTTCTGCCATGAGGTTTGGATGGCTTTTAGGATGATTCCCTCCCTACCCATTCTGACATCCTGTAGGGATGCTCTAGTGAAAAGGACAGGATAGTTGTTACATTATTGAAATACTTCCTATCAGTTGGCAAGTAGCTGCTTTTCCGAACTCCCTGAAGAATATTTCTCTCCCATTGAACTCTGACTCCTTTTTGAGAACCCCAGGACCTATCCACAATTCAGTTACTAAATGGTTAAAAACCAGCTCAGGCATCTAGCACTCTGTTCCAATACAAGAACAAAGTCCTTTCTGATTGGTGGGTACATTTTTATATCACCCCTGCTTCCACTCAAGTCTTAACATGGGGAGGTTGGAGGCTTTTCTCCCATGCAGGAAGTGCTATCCCTGATACCACATCCATGGTGGTAGAGGGCCACCCCCATCCCCATTTTTTTCCCATTTGGCCAGCCGATTTCCTCATGGAATCATAGGAAAGTGGCATATTGCCTCTGACACCATAAACTATAAGGGGAGTTATTCCAGCCTTAGTTCAGTGCTAGGAGTTCATGAATACTCTAGCCACTTGCTCACTCACAAAGCCTATTTCTGGTCTCCTGACATTTGCACGGTGAATTCAGCTTCTTTTCCAAAATAGACTTTTAAGCTTGCTCAATTCCAATTCCCAGTACTTGCTTGTGGGTTACACTATTCCAGCCCCCAATCCACCACTACAGGTTTAGTCCATTGACTTTTTTTAACTGAGATATAATTGACATATTGTTTCAGGAATATAACATTATGATTTGATATTTGTATATGTTTTGAACGATCACCACAATAAGTCTAGTTAACATCTGTCACCGTATGTAGTTGCACATTTTTTTCTTTGTGATGTGAATTTTAGCAACTTTACTCTTTTAACAACTTTCAAAGATACAAGTGTATTATTAACTACAGTCGCTATACTGTATTTTACATCCTCGTGACATTTATTTTTTAACTGGAAGTTTGTACCTTTTGACCATTGTCACCCATTTTGCCCAGCCCTCACCTCCTGCCTTTGGTAACCACCCACTTACATTTTTCAATGGCTTCCAATCATGATCAATTTGTTTTAGTAATGAAAAGTGTATATGTATAATTATTCTAACACCTGTGTATCTGTTGCTTACATTATGCATCATTTTCATGTCAGACTATTCTGTTTGACTTTGCCCGCTGTTATAAATTTGCTTCTTTTACGCTTCCTCTCTTTTCCCCTGGAGTACCTTTATATTTTATATTTCTACTCTGGAAATCAGCCCCTTGCCTGGCTTTCTGGAATTTTTCTTCCCTCTAAACATCAGTTTCCTCTGGAATATAATTTGGCATTTGGAATATACATATTTTATATTTTCAACATTCCTCACTGATTTTATTAAATTTTTTTGAAATAACTTTCCACAAATATGTTTTGTTTATAAATTGCTAGCCTCTCCTAAATGCATCAGCGACACTTATCTCAATAGCATATTTAGACCTACTATGTGGAAGAGAGCATTTAGCCATATAGCAGAGAATATACTTATCTTCAAAATCTTTTATACAACTTGTAATTTTAATGAATTAAATCATTTACTAGTACTTGGGTATATTGCTATACAAATAGAGTAACTCTGTATACTCCTGATTTTTTTCAGGGGCTGGTTTGATTTCTTTGCATGTTTGAATTTTCTAAATGTTCAGCATTTATTTCCCAATATTACCAGTTCCTAAATCTTCAAAAGTCCTGGGTTACCTTTGTGTTTAAAGATTATCTTGTTTTCAGAATTGATGAAATCAGGAATAATGTGATATGAATATTTTAAAGGATCCTGACTATGCTAGAACAGTAGGTACATTCTGGCAATGAAATTCAAAGAGATACTGTGCTGAGAGCTTCAAAAGCAGCAGTTGTACATGGTCATTTGAAGTTTACAGTATATTTGACATTGGACTGTATTTGACTCTTGCTTGTACTGTGTGTGTAGCACAATAGGGGAGCTACTGAGCTGGTGTAAGATACCTCTAATGAGATTCTTTTTAAGTGATCTTCAGTATAGATGGAAACAAATTTGACATGTTACAAGGAAAGTAGACCAATTAGTAATAAGGCTTAACAGTTTAAGGGAGGGAACCAGAATATACTTACACTTGACAGAATGAAGAGGAAAGCAAAACAGTCTCAACAGAGCCCTTATTTTTTAAGAAATTAAATCTTCCTTTTACAAAACAGCCTTTAAGATTTTTGAGCTTCCTGAATGAGGTAATTTTATCATGGTTTTGATGGATACAAAATCACTAATTTCTTTTTATCTATAAGGTTGTACCAACACTCAATAAAACAGAGGTACTATAATACACTAAGTTATGCTTTGATTTTTAAAATTAATACTATGAAAAATTGCCCTTTTTCCCTGAAAACTGTTCTAGTCTTCCTTCTCTTACATGTTACTTAGGACCACCCCTTTACGATGTATATATTATCAGACTTTCTTTTCCAGCAAGATGGTGGATCACAATTTTTAAACATAACAATAATACCTAGAAACACCTACATAAAGAAAGAAAAATGTTCAGGATCCAGAAATAAGGACGGAACTGAAAGTCAGAATGGCATGGCTCTGAGGTGAAGCTGCTGCATTGCCTTTTCAGTTCATGAAAGTGGACTCTTGTTTTATCACATATAAGGCAAGATCTTGAGCCCAAATGAGTAAAGGGATTGCTCCCACATTAGATAAAGGCATGGCTTTTCACGAGTTTAATTCTCGGTAAAAAGGTGAATGAGAAAAATCCACCCAAGCACAGAGAGATTGATAAGAAATCTAGCATTTCTCTGGCTGGTGTCTGGCTGAAAAAAGAAGATTTTTTCCCTTGAGAAATGGAAACCCTTGGACTGAGACTTACATTAGTTTGAGGTCTGATTTTAAAGTACCTGTAAGTTTCTGGATGGCTTATTCATTTGGGGTCTGTGAAAGAAGAAAACTCAATACTGCATGCAAAGAACATTCTTTCAACACAGGATTGTCTTGGAGGAAGGGGATTGGAGGGAAAGAAAACCCTTATCCTAATAAGGATAAGCTCATTATAAATGTGTCCTAAAACACAAGAATATAGAAAAGATAGGCAGAAGTTACAACAAACAAGAGAATCAGGTGTCACAAATTTGATAATAGAAAAATGATCTTTATGTAATTTACCATGTATATGTTTATAATAATTAAAGATATAAAGGAAGAAATCCAAACCTTAAGAAAAGAATTACACTCTATGTTAGTCAATGTCAGTAATCAATGCTAGCTGCAATAACAAATTAGCAAATAGGAAGTACTCAATGCTAGCTTCAGTATCAAACAATCCCCAAATCTCAGTGACCTTACACAACAAAAGATACTTCTCATTCATACCAGAGTGTGATCAGGAGTTTAGTGGTGCCTTTGCATGTGCTACATAAGGATTCTTGGCACCTTCCATCTTGTGGTATTACCATTTTCTAAAGTCTTCTCATAAGGACTGAGCCATACATCAAGCAGGAAGAGAGTAAGAAGTATCTCAGGAAATGTTTTAGGAGCATAAAGGTGGGATACAACACACTCCCCACATGCTATTTTCCAAAACACCATCACAAAATACCAGCCAACCTGCGAAGGAGTATGGGAAACATAGGAAATGGAAAACAGGACTGGTGAACATCTGGTCAATCTCTACCTAAATATAAAAATTTGAAACAATTCTAATTAGAAATTGTAGAAATATATTAAGACATATATTCTTCTATTTCATGTAAATAGGTAGATGACAGAGAAATATATAGATTGCCCATGTTGTCCAGGCACTGTTCTAGTTGGTGGAGATAGAGGGAGTGAAGAAAAACCCGGTGTTCCTGCCACTGGAGAACTTACAAACCCTATGTTTGGAAACATACAATAAGCACATAAATGATTAGTGAGAGAATTGTCAAGTGCTATTAAAGATGAAAAGATGCACAGAGGTGAGGGTTGCTATATTAGGTAGGGTGTTCAGGAAAGTCCCTCCCAAACTTGACCTTAGAAGATGAAATTTTCAGAGACCTTAACCTTCTTGTTGCTAAGTTCAATATTTATTTGTTAATAATTCATCTTGTTTGATCTGTTAGGAGCATTTGGATCTGTTGCTCATTCTCTCATTTTTTAAAAACTCGCTTTACTTGGCTTCCAGGGCGTCACCCTCTACTGTGTTTTTCCTACCTCACTGTTTCTTATTGCTGCTGTAAGAAAACACCACAAACTCAGTTATTTAAAACAGTACAAGTGTATTATTTTGCAATTCTGGAGGTCAGAAATCCAAAATGGGTCTCACTGAGCTAACAAGTGTCAGCAGGGCTGCATTCCTTTCTGGAGGTTCAAGGAGAGAATCCATTTCTTTGCCCTTTCCAACCTCTTGAAGCTGCCCACCTTCCTCAGCTTGTGGTCTCCTTCCTCTGTCTTCAAAATCAGAAGTTCTGCATTTTTCTGTCTAGTCTTCAGGAGTCACATCTCCCTCAGACATCTTCTGTCTCCTTCTTCCAGTTTTGAGGACGCTTATGATTCCTCTGAACCCACCCAGATAATCTGGGATAATCTCCCCACCTCAAGGTACTTAACTTAAAGATATCTACAAACTCTCTTTTACCATGGAAGGTAACATATCCACTGGTTCTGGGGATAAAGATATGGACATATGGACATATTTGAGGGACCATTATTCTGTCTGCCACACTCACTGACTGTTTTTCTCAGTTTTTTGGGTTTTTTCTTCTCTTTTAATATGGAGTACTAGGGCAGATATGTAGCTGTACTGATGAATAGAATATTGAAATGTTTTTATATTGATTCGTGAGTAGCCTTAACAATAACCTCACCAATAACCCTGATCCCCAGTCTTTTCTGATTCTTGCCCTGGGTCCCTGACCCACCCTGAGGACCTTACATCCCCGACCCTACTACTTAAAGTAAAGAATAAATGTCTGGTGGAGCTGGTGGCTTTGAAGACCCTGATCCAGGATCATGGACAGCATCTGTTTAGACCAGTCAATGCTCATTCCTTCCCAGTTGTTAGGCATTTTGAATAGCACCCGTGGGACTGCCTTTTTATGTATGATCATTTTCTTGGTGATTTCACCAAATCTTAAGAGTTTAGATATCATTGAAATGCTAATGGCTCTCAAATTTTCACTTTTAGTCTATTTCTTTCTTCCAAACGTCAGAATTCTATATCTAACTACGTATTTAACATCTCCATGAATGTATGATAAACATCTAAAACACAACTCATTCAAAAGTGAAATGTTGCTTTATTGCCTACCTCAGTTTTGTCCCATCCCATAATCTTCTGTCTTTCAGGCAATATCAACTCAATATCTACTTGTTCTGCCTTTAAAATATACACAATGGACTATTTCTTGCCTCCTCTACTGTTACCAACCTGGTCCAAACCACCGCCAGCTCTCACCTGTTGTTTCAATGCCTTCTAAGTTGTCGCCCTTGTCTTTTCTGACCATAGCAACAAAAGTGATTATAAAATTTCAGTTATGTCATGTTATATCCCTGCTCAAAACCCTCCTTTGGTTTCCTGTCTCACTCAGACTAAAGACCCATGTGCTTCCCTTTTTTAGATCACCTTTATTATCTTTGCCCCTCCTGTTACCTCTCTGAAATCATCTCTTTTTAACCCCCTCTTCAGCCTCACTGATCTCATTATTCTTCAAATTAGCTAGGATGCTCTTTGCATCTGGCATACTATTCCTTGTTCGTGGAACATTCTTCCCACAGGTATCCACATAGCTTGATTCTTTATTTTCTTTCACTATTTACTTAAATAGAACCCTATTATAGACACTTTCCATTAACTACTGTATTAAAAATTGTGCAACTTAACTCTTCAGGTCCCCTTTCCTCTTTTATATTTCCCTTTAGCATTTTTCACTTTATAATATACCATTTATTTTACTCAATTTATGCGGTTTATTTTGTATCTCCACTGCTAGAGTATGAACTCAATAAGGGTAGAGATTTTAGTCTGGTTTGTTCACTGCTTATCCCGGGGTCTAGAGCAGGCTTCCAGCCTCACAAGTAGCTAAAAACTTGAATAATTAAGAAGATGCCTTTTTTAGATTTCACAATTCATAAAAATGTAGAAAAAGCAAAAGAGGTTTAGAGATAGGAAAACACCAGTATACTCACAGTGAGAGTATAAAGTAAGTCCAGCTTTTCTGCAGAAAATTACTCAAAATATGTCACAGACTTTAAACCTGCATATATTTTGATTCAGTAAGTCTCCTTATTAAAATCTATCCTAAGGAAATAGTAATGTATGCAAAGATTTGGCAACAAGGATAGCCATCACAGTCTTGTTTATAATTGTGAAAAATTTTTTAAATCAAAACCCTCAAATTTCCAAATATAGAAACTTAGTTAAATGAAAGACAATATATCATACAATGGAAGATTATGCAATCATTCAATTAGTATTTAAACACTTATTAGCATGGGAACTATCAACAATGTACTGATAAGTGGAAAAAAGCAATCTGTAAAAGAGAATATGATGAATGATGTCGTTTTTGAGGAAAGATGTATATCCTTGTACAGTGATCTGAGAGGATGGATAATTTTTAACAATGTGGTTTCTAGAATGAGGTGAGAGTATGCCTTTCTTATTTACCTGACTTGTATTTTTTAATTTTCTTTTAAAATGATGATCATATAGCACTTTTATATTTGGGAACATCCAAGTTATATTTTCACTGATCTTCAAAAAGCAATCACTATTATACATGTAAAGGATTTTCGTTGGGTATGGTTTGTATATAAATATTCCCCTTCGTGGCTTCTTCTGTGTTTATGATGAATGTCCTGCCTTAATAAGTAGGGGCTAATGCTCAAAATTTGCTTACAGAATAATCTCTGGGGTATTTCTGTCCTTAGAACCTTAACACGTGGAAGGTGTCCATCCACTGTATTGAAAAATATGTTTAACATAATTGCTAATCAGATAATTAAATTTACATCATGAAATTAATCCAGTGTTTTACCTCAGAGATCTGAATGAAAACCACCTCCCCCCTCTGTCTCTAGTCAGTTCCCTTTTGGCAGTAATGTGCAACCCAGTGAACAGAAGAAGGGGAAATTTCCAATCTGGCCAGAATGGAGCGAGGCAGACATAAATGCTGAAAAGTGGGATGCAGGCAAAGGTGCAAAAGAAAAGGACAAAACAGGGAAAAGCCCTGTACTTGTAAGTAGACTTGACTATGACTAGATTTCATTTTGGTGTTTAATCGTATAATGGAATAGGATTTGTTAACGTGTGCACGTGCTCCCTCTTCTCCACAGCCTCCACTCAAAAGAGAAATTTTGTCTTTCTCTGCCATGCCTCCCCCCATCCTACCTTGTCTTTCCAAGCCTTAGTCCTGAGCTTTGGTGAATCACATTTGAGTAAATGGGAGGAGAGAAATGACCAAAGAGTCATAATGAAAAAAAGGGAAAACTGATAGAACAGGCTAGCAAGTGGATTTTGAACAGAATTGGGAACCAGACATTTAGAGATGGTGGTTTAGAAAACGAGAGCCCCCCACGAAACTGTGAGCTGTTATTTGGAGATTACAGGCAAGATGAATTTTTAAGAGATGTTACTATAAGAATTGAATCCTTCTTAATATCTTCCCCCCAAGGTATTTGGGTAAAAATCTAGGTTACTCTTCATTTACCTGTAGCTTTTAAACATGCTGTGTCCCTGAGATTGGAGCTGAGAATGGGGTTGCTACATTTTCCAGTTATATTATTTTAGGTTCTTTTGCTTACTTAAAAATGTCTTTCTTCTAAAAACTTCTTTATAGAAGGTACTGGTCTGGGTTGCATTTTAAATATGACCCATTTATTTGGTGCAGTAATTCATTCAACAAAAGTACTTTTAAAACACAATACATGCAGAGGGAGGGGATATAGGGATATATGTATACGTATAGCTGATTCACTCTGTTATACAGCAGAAACAAACACACCATTGTAAAGTAATTATACTTCAAAAAAGATATTAAAAAAGAAAACACAATACAGTTTTCAAAACACAAACAAAATTACCATAATGACTAGGTTGAACTCTAGTGTCTTTATTTGCATAAAGCACTCTGAAATGGTACTTATTAGCATTTACATTTTGTTCACAAAATGCAGTCACCAACTGCATGATTCATATCAGTAATTTGTTTACAAAAGATACTCAATAATTATAACTAATTACTGACACTGTTAGTATTTGAACAATTTCAAATAACAATATGTGAGGGAGTGCATTCTTTGTACCATGCCTAAGGTGATTATGGAACTTCTAGATGCAAAGGACTTTTGAACTCTCTGGGTTCAAATGAAAATGGTCATATTCTACATATTTTATAGAAATTCAGATCTTATGGGGATTGTCTGTGAATTTTCATCAGCAAGATAGATTGTGTAAATCCTCAGTTGAGCAGCTGAGCTCTGGAAAAGATCCAGAGATGAGTCACTCCAAATTGTGAAGGATCAACGGGGAAGGGAAAAGCAGAAGTACCTGAAAACTTTGAAATAAGAAATAGCATATAAAACAACATTTTGAGGACCTTAGAATGCAAACATATCTTTATTAGATGACTATGAAAAATTCTTACAGATCTCTGGAAGGTCAGGTATCAAATTCTTGAACTTAATGTTACTGAAACAAGGGCAAGTCTGTTGGAAGAACATTTGTTGGAGGAAAACCATTGAGACTGGAGCAGTAATAAGTGCGCTGGTCAAATGGACAGTTGATGTCCATTTCATTTGGGGTCAACATATAGGACTATTGCTGGCTGATGTATAAAACTGCATGATTTTGGAAACACTAGCCCTACTTCTGCTGTGAACAGGGGCTATTCCAATAGGGGGTGACGCTTCAGAACCTTAACTAACACCCCATTCTGCCACCGCAGCTTTCACAAGGTAGGAGAGCACAGCTCAAGTCCTGGTTATTGCGACGGTGCAGAGTGGTGCCATCTGGGATAGAAACTTGCTTTCCACCCCCAGTTCTGTTCCACAACCTCAGCATTCATAGCTCAGGAAGCAATAGTTTCCCCACTGGAGTGAGTCATGGACCCTCCAAGCACTGTGACTGCATTTCTATGATATGGTGGCACATTAGCTCTGAGCCATGATTTGCAGCATCCATATTTTACCAGGATAAATTGCCTTAAGCATGCAACCATGGCAGTTATCCTTGGAATTTTACAAAGGCCACTTCTTTAGATGTGAGGCTAGTGATCAGGAAATCAGCCTCAGATGCCCAACCCTCCCCTATAAGTCCAGCATTATGTCTCACTTCCTCAGCAAGAAAAGGATATGATGGGTGAACCAAATTAAGAAGTATACGATAAAGTACTGTAAGGTGGATGTAAGAAATATACCTAAAGCAAAATGACATGGAAGGATTAGCATTAACAATATGAGGGGCTCAAATCCTGGAGAAAAGGGAATCACAATGGGATGAGCCCCACTATTTTTTTCCTCAAAGACATTTATTAATTCAAGGCATGGCAATTAGAAAGCAAGCACAGTGTAGTGGCCTGGGGCTTATGTCAGTTTTTCTGGGCTGAAGGGAAGGAGGATATTGTCTGGGACTGCCAAAGCAGCCAGAACTTGAACCCAGATCTCACAGGTAACTACAGAGAAGTGATCTGTAAATTTTGCGTACAATTTTATTTTGAGACATTTGTCTACCTCCTAAGCTGTGAGTGTGAAGCTTTTGCTGCTGAGCAAATGAGTAAAAAGCAGCAGCCTGGAAGCTTAATAATTGAGAAAAGATTTCAAGATGATAGGTAGAGAATGGGATTCAATGTACACCAAGTGAAGGGACCTTGCTAAACACTCCAGACTTTTAGTTAGTGCCTCAACATGGCTACAGAATTCCACATTGAGTAAGAACAAACCAAAATCACACCAGTCCTGCCAAATCCTAAGACCCAGTGTTGATTAGGTCAAATTCATCTTGTGCTCTGCCTGTCAAAAGGGAATAAAATCCTCCTCTCTGGATGAAGACATCATCACTTAGAACGTGTATAAATTTTTATATCCAGCATATATCATACAGTCAAAATTTACCAGACATGAAGAGAAACGGAACCAAGTGACTAAAAATCAAGAGGAAAAATCAGATAATAGAAACAGATCCAAAGGAGACTCTTTTGGAATTGTCAGATAGGGGACTTTAAAATTACTAAACTAATATTTGCAGGGAAAAAAGCAATGTGAGAGAAACCCAGAAGTCTAGTACAGCTCCTGAAAAAACATCAGTTTGTCTTTTAAGGACTCATTCTTCTATCATTTTGACTAGATGGTAGGGTGCCTTTATCGTCATTTGAATTATTCCAGTATCTTAAATTTGACAATAAACCACATGCTCCAGATATACATAGACACTTATTATGTTTAACGCTCAGACAATGCCCTAAAATATAACATTTCTCAAGCCACACCAGCATTAGGGTAAACATATAATTATGATGAAAATCACAAAACAGTATATTTTCCCCTGTGCCTATTAACTGAGGTGAAATTTAATTACGTTTCTTTTTCCCATACAGATAGTTTGTGTTCCTTTAGCATTTTGTTTGTAATCCTAGAAATTGTCATGTTATTTCTTGTAAAGATCCCCCCATCCCCTACCATTTTATGAGCTATGAGAATTTTTACATAGCAGCTACCTGAAGTCTCTCTGACTTGCTAGACTGCTTGCATATGGATATCATTCTTTCTCCAGAACTCACTAATTGACCCATAGTTGGGGCTTAAAAATTAAAGAATTAATTGCATTCTTGAGCATTTATCCCAGAAAAATGGAAATTCACATTCACACAAAAACCAGTAACCTATACACAAATGTTCATAGCAGCTTTATTAGTAATAGCCTCAAACTGGAAACAGCCCAGATGGCCTTCGATGGGCAGGTGGTAAACAAACAAATATCCATAGCATGAAATATTACTCAGCAATAAACAACAAACTACTGATACATGCAACAACTTGAATAGATTGAATCTCCAGGGAATTAGGCAGAGAGAGAAATAAAGCCAATCCAAAGGTTTATAGACTATATGGTGGGTTCCATTCATATAACATTACTGAAATGACAAAATTATAAACATCAAGACTAGCGATTGCCAAGTGGTAGGGATTAAGCACAGACTGGGGAGTTGGAAGGTGGGTGTGGCTATAAAAGGGCATAAGAAGGATCCTTGTGCTGATGGAAATGTTCTGTATATCTTGGCTGTGTCAGTGTCAATATCCTGGTTGTGTTCTATAGTTTTGCAAGATGGTACTGCTGAAGAAATTGGGTAGAGAACATAGGAACTCTCTGTATTATTTCATGCAATGGCTTATGAATCATGATTATCTCAAAATAACAAGTTTAATTAAAACAATAAATGAAAGTCAGATCAAAGGTACAGATTTCATTTACATATCATCTTTTTTATGATTCTAACTGAAAAATAAGTAAATACTTTTCAATCTTCCCTGCTCAGATTAAAAAAAAACATTTTCAATGGAAAATGTGGCCATATCTGGCCCATCCAAAATTGTTTCCCCACCATACCTAATTCACATTCCCAAGCCACTCATGCTTGTTTGGATTGCTTCCTCTGCAATCAAACTGCTACTCAGTAATCGAGGTTTCATTAATTAAATACAGTATTGTTAACTTCAGTATTCTCCAAGTACTGCATGAACTCGCTCTGAGAACAAACACACAAATTACTCTAAAAATGCTTATTTATTGATCAGATCAATGCACGTATTTGTTTTTATTAGATAGAGTTGTTTTTGTTTTAATAAAACTATATGGAGAAAATACTTAATACATTTTTTATATAGCATTTTTTTGAAGACCCTGAAGGAAAGATTGAATTACCACCATCATTGAAAATTTATTCCTGGAAACGTCCACAGGATTTTTTAATTAATCAGGTAAGAGATATTTTTACTATTATAATACGTATTAACTATGAGATATAATATCCTAGTTATGAAAATTTGCATTTTAAAAGCTGTTTAGGGTAATTTTTTCTTGGTATTTAGTAAGAAAAAGTAATTACTTTTTGGACTTTAAATTAGAAATAAATATTTATCGATATAGTTTATACTGGTTTCCAAGAGAATAATGAAATTTTGTTCAGGATCTCAAGTTTCCTTCTCTTCATGATGTCAAATTTTAACCTAAAATGTTGCAAAAAGTTATTCCTTAATTTCTGACAGACTTTCTCCTTTCTGCTTCTTACATGGTGTAGGTCTGTTTACTCTAGTGTTAATAAGCATTTATTTTCAAGCCCAAGAGATCTGCACTTGAATCTCTCTATTCCAGGAATTCTTGAATCATTTTCCAAGCGCCACTTTCATTTCTGAACCCCATGTGAATCACACTGACATGGACATCACCCGAGAAAACTTCATTTTAAATAGCACTTACGTACATTAAACTTTAGACCTACTGGTCTATCTTCCTAATTAATAGCTATGTTAGTTTGAATACATTTGGTATTTACAAGGGTTTAATTATCACTAATGCCTTTTTTCCCTTCTTGAATCTCCCATTTTCATTTAATGCATAGAAAACCAGTAGACTAAATTAGTTATTTAATGCTAGTCAAAAGGTTATAATGAAGCTGGTTCTTCTGTAATCATGGAATTCACTGCATCTCTGTTTCTATGCCTAGTGATTTTATTCCTAAGAGTTTTAGCTTTTAGAAGCACTGTTACTAATGCAGAAAATACAATTTATCTGTCATGCTTTTCAATTATTGTTATTAGTTAAGAAAGTCAGAAACCCTAAATCCTAAATATTTATTAAAATTAGAAAATAAAAAGGTACATCTTTGTCCATCAGAGTATTTATTCAATGCCTATCTGAAAGACATTTTAAATAAAATAAATCAAATTTACAAAAACCATACCTTTAAATTACTTATAATGTTAGGTAACATTGAAATGAAGAATGCAAATTCTGTGAGGTTAATATAATGCACTTAATATTTATGTATTATTAATAACACTCAGGTTCTACTCAGTATAAGTGCAGAGTTTATATTCCATGCAAATGAAGGATATGAGTTCCATGAAGTGAGTGTTGTAAGTTTGAATAAGTAGGAAAGTTTTATACCTTCTACTCTTTTAGCATACCTTAGTTCTGGAAGATACACTTATACTAAAAATAAATTGATTCATTGTTGTTAATGACACTTGCACCTGTATTTATCAAATGCTGCCATTCGTCTCCTTACCTCTCCTCTCCCTCTGCTCTGACTCCTTCTCTTGATCCATCATGCTGAAGTGTGAACCAGAACAGCCCAAACTGAAAGTCTAGCTAAGCAGGAAAGTTTTAGAATAGTGCTTGTCAAGTTTTAGTGTATGAGACCACAGTGATAAATACATTTTACATTGAGATTCATTAAATATGGACATATATAGGGCTTCCCTGGTGGCGCAGTGGTTGAGAGTTCGCCTGCTGATGCAGGGGACGCGGGTTCGTGCCCTGGTCCGGGAGGATCCCGCATGCTGCGGAGTGGCTGGGCCCGTGGGCCATGGCCGCTGGGCCTGCGCGTCCAGAGCCTGTGCTCTGCAACAGGAGAGGCCACAGCAGTGAGAGGCCCGTGTACCGCAAAAAAAAAAAAAAAAAATATATATATATATATATATGTGGACATATATAAAGTTTAGACAAAAATATTACAAAACAATAATGACCTTTCTATATGAAATTTACTCTATTTCATTATAGTCCACATATATAAAGATATATATATATATATATATTCCTGACACATCTTATAGATATATCTATGTGTGTGTATATATATATGTATATAGTCCTGACCCATTAAATGATTTCATGAATCACTAAATAATTGCAACCCACAATTTAAAGAGCACTAGAAACATACCCCAGAACACTAAGTAAAATATGAAATCAAAGGACATGATTTAAGTCAAAGAGAAGCTAACTTACTAAAAAACTTAAAAGCCTAAATTTCAGATATCAGAGTCAACATGGACCATTCCACCCAAGGGGGTTCACAAGCCCTAAGAGCAGAGTGAATAATCAGATTGGTTTATTTCTAAGAACCAGATATTGGTGGCCCAGGTCCTTCAATATTGATTATATTAAACGGATGTAAGATGTCTAAAACTTTGTCTTGCCCCAGGTATAGGTATAGGGGATAAAGATGCTAAAATACCATTGCAGAGACCTCTGTCTTCATATTTGTTGTCTTTTAGAAACTGTCAGTTCCTCCTTTTCATTTGTCAGCAGATGACTATTGTCTAACCCGTCAAACCTTAGACATCTATATACGTATTTAATCTATAGTCAATTTTAATGCATTTGGTACATACTGAAAGGTATAGGCATTTTAGAAGTGTTGCATCACAATCAGACAAACCAGAATAATATATATATAAACATAAAGTTATATATATGTAATTTTATAAATTATGTTTATAAATTATGAACATAAGAGTCAATTCAGGCCTTCAAGGTAGTTTTAGGTAAATTTTTCTCAGACATATAAAAATATTTTATTGAGTTTTCAAGATGCTAGTAATACAGATGATTGAGAGTAATTGATGGCATTAGCTTCTATAAAAATCTAGCTTGGGGGCTTCCCTGGTGGCGCAGTGGTTGAGAGTCCGCCTGCCCATGCAGGGGACACGGGTTCGTGCCCCGGTCTGGAAGGATCCCACTTGCCGCGGAGCGGCTGGGCCCGTGAGCCATGGCCGCTGAGCCTGCGCATCCGGAGCCTGTGCTCCGCAACGGGAGAGGCCACAACAGTGAGAGGCCCACGTACTGCAAAAAAAAAAAAAAAAATCTAGTTTGCTAATCAAAGCAACTTTCATTTTATTTTGATATGTTAAATATATAAGGTTGATATTAATTGTAACTAATTTTAAAAACTGTTACAAGTCATATTTTGGTCTAAATATAAAAGGTGGTCTAAATATAAAACCAAACTTAGATATATACCAATTAATTAATGACCACCATATTAACTTTAAAAGACATAGCAATATTTAAAGTTGAGCAAGATTTTAATAAGCTGTCTCAGCTAATATTTTTTATCCAAGATGAAGACATTTTTCTAGCTACCAGATGTTAACTAAACTTCAGGTTTAACTTGAGTGGTTAATTTAAATTTCAAATCAGGTTTTAAACTTTCAGTTTGTGAGTTTATGCATGCTAAATTTATCTGCATATGTTATATCTTACAACATTTTATTATATGTTAAAATACTGTATTTTATAGGTATTACATTATTAAATTAATGTCACCTACAGCTCTAACAGTGTTATCTTATAGAATAATATGATTATTTTTTAATTTCTTCTAATTCCTCTGGTTGTGAGAAATGAAATTGAGTTTGGCCTGTTTGCAGCACATGAAACTGTTTCATTAAGCTACATTTCCTTTACTTTTCCTAAATAGTGATCTCTCTCTCTCTCTCTCTCTCTATATATATATATATATGTATGTATGTATATATATATATTTCAGGCTCCAGTGGTTGTGAAAAACGAAATCCTGTTTGACTTGTTTTCAGCAAATGAGCATTTACTCTGCAGTGAGGTAAGTAGGGAAGTATCAACCTAAGAAAAGCCTGGCTGCAGAATGCCTTTGGGACCCGCCCTTAAGCAATTCCCAGTCAGTCAGTTTCATTGCTGTCTTGCTCACCTTTAAGTTCTGGTATAACTGAATATTTCATAAGCCAGACACTCAAAGAGGAAGAGAAGGCTCTTTAATTGAGTAGAGGGAGAACAGGTGGGGAAGATGTTAATATTAGCACTGCTTATGCCCCTGTTCTCCCGCCCATGGACCAGGGTAGCCCAGTACACACCATCTAGGCATTTCTCCTCTGGATCCATGTGCCTAGCAATTGACATAAAGTTGTTGCCATTCTGGCCCTACATCATGTCCAAGAGTAAGGTGTTCGGTGTTGTTTGGCTTGCTAATGTGGAGAAATCAGGGGATACAGCTCAAATGCAACACCTCATTGAAACAAACCAGATTTTCAGTGCAGCAGTCTTACAGCACGTGGAAACACACCTCCCCACTCTCCACCCAGGGCTCTATCCATCAGAAGCAGACCTGTTCCACTCCCCTAAGGTAGTTACATCAGAAACAGGCTTTTTGATTATTTTCTCCTAAGGTCCAGTCAGAGGAGTGGGGCATAGTCATTATCCATTTAAACATTTTGTCTTTCTGATCTTTAACATCTTGACCAATATTAAAATCAAAATATTTTTTCTTCAGCCAGGTTGTACTGATTACTATAAAATTATCTCTGAATTGTTTTATGTTTTATGGTTTAGTCTAAAATACGCTTATTTTATGAATTCTAAACCTACGTAGACTTTAGCATATCATTTCTCAAGGGAAGTGTAAAATATTTATGTATTGAAATATAGTTGATTTACAATGTTGTCTTAATTTCTGCGGTACAGCAAAGTGATTCAGATATATATATATATATATATATATATATATTCTTTTTTATCTTTTCCATTATGGTTTATCACAGGATATTGAATATAGCTCCCTGTGCTCTACAGTAGGACCTTGTTATTCATCCATTCTGTATATAATAGTTTGCATCTGCTAAGCCCAAACTCCTACTTCATCCTTCCCACATCCCCCTCCCCCTTGGCAACCACAAGTCTGTTCTCCATGTCTGTAAGCCTGTTTCTGTTTCACAGATAGGTTCGTTTGGGTCATATTTTAGATTCCACAAAGGAAGTATAAAATAATTCGGTAGTAAAATCTCCAGGTATACAGGAGGATATCTGATTTGTCTTTTTCAATTTCACCAAACTTTAAGAAATTTTCTAGATAACCAAATTAAGGAAAACATAAATCTTATGATGTTAGTCTCAAGTATTTAATCTCCTTACAAACCAGGCAGTAAAACATACTCTGAAGTTCAACTCTCCACTGTTCCTTGCTGCCTGTTGAAAACCCTGCAGTTGGGAGTTTTACTTGGAGCACTTCTGCACCTGCAGATCAACACATGAATATGAGACTTAGAGTAAAGTGTGTGTGTAATTTTAATTCTTTCCTATGTCTCGTTGCTTGTCTAATTGGTTTTATAGACTTAAAGGGATCATTTCCTTCTCAAACTTCTCAACATTTACAGAAGAGTAGCTCAATCCTTTATATAATGTTAATTCCAAAATAAAATCATCATTGCTCTCAGGAACATTGTCTCCCTCTCTCCTCCCTCCTTTTCTGTCACACACATGCACACAACTAATATGGAGGTCAATGTCAAATCACTGACGTTTACTCTGGAAGACAGCTCTTAGCTAAGACTTTTTAGCTTGTATTATGACTATATTTTTTGAAGATAAAAGCAAGATCTATGACCATTCTGTAGGTCAGAAATCAAAATGTGGGATATACTACATGTAGAATCTAACATTACCACTGAAAGTAGATTTTCAACTGTTCTCCCCACCCCCTTTCAAATTACAGTGCCAACAACTGAAAAATAACTAATGAACACTACTGGTTTTTATCTCTAGCTGATGAGATGGATTATCAGCGAAATCTACGCCATGTGGAAGATATTCAATGGGGGTGCTTTGAACAATTATTTTAAAGGGACTGCAGCGGAACCTCCTCTTCTGGTCTGGAAGCCCTGGGAACACATTTACTCTCTGTGCAAGGCTGTGAAGGGTCACATTCCCTTGTTCAATAGCTATGGAAAGTATGTTGTGAAACTTTACTGGATGGTAAGTTTGTGTTCACATGCATTAAAAATTTGTGTGTCTCTCATATTGAAATATAGTTTTCTTACATGCCGATAATGAAGCTAGTAGAAGATGAGGCAGTTTACGAAGGCTATCAGCTGAGTATCTACTGGGGGGATGTCCTGCATATGTAATTTGAGATTAAAAACAACACAGTTGTATCCCCTGTGATGCCAGTCCCCTGTGCTTTTTAAACTGATGCTGCGAGGACCATGGAGGGGTGGCCCTCTGCTCCCTCACCCGTCCCAGGTAGGCGGGCTGGGTAGGCAGGTGGACGCACAGGGCTCTCCCCTCTTTGATGTGGCATCAGGGTCATGGACAGGAGAGAGAGCTTGAGCTTGAGCGTGGTCCAGTCCTCTCTTGGTATATGCTACTGACAGGCCTGATCTGATCCGTTTTTTGTTCTGAACTTGAGATGTGTTTTAGTGTTAGCAAATCTCACTCTGACACAGGAAGTATTTTACCTCTGCCTGAAAAGAAGCAAATGGGATAGTAAGAAGCACAAATAGAAAATTCAAAACCTCTTAGTTAATACGGCAAAATAGACCCACACCACATTTAGCAATGCTAGGTTACATTAAACACCTTTGGGTTCTTAATGGTGGAATGAATGCTCTTTTCTAAAGGCCCAGAGTCACAGGCAGGCCCAGCTACATGATTTGCAGAGCCTTTTGTTCAAAAATTGTTAAGGATTTCAAGACAGTGGTATCAGCACTTTAAACAAAGCATGAGGTCCTTCTGAGTGTGGGCCTCCATGTGACTGCACAGGTCACATACCCATGAAGTTGGTCCTGGTCACAGAGAAAGAATCTTTTTGAACATTTGAAGGCATGAGGAAAGGGGATCATTCCATTCTGTATTTCTAAGAACATGACTTTTTCCTTAATGAGCCGGAGCCATCTGTCCTCCTGGGATGGGGACTGTTGAAAGGCCAATGCTTAGGAATTAATAGGATCACCACAGTGGGAAGGTAAAGAAGGTAATCTTAGCTTCTGATACCCAAAATAGGAGTGTTGTTGTTTTTGATAGTCACAGAAAGACCTTGAAAGTCAAAACGTTGTTAGGAGAGAACATAACCTCCTAATTTCCGTTATCTTCTCTGTTTACCAGTCAGGAGGCAGGTTTGGCTGAGTAGACTTTAGAGTATTAAGTGTGTTCGGAGGAGTGACAGGGAGGATATGGCATTAAGAGCATGGGTACACAGAGGACAGTGTCAGGTTGTAGAAGGAAGGGAAATGCGGGAGGAGTGACGAGGTCCGATGCCTGGGTGTTTGGCTCCACTTCTGCACATTTGCCTAAACTTGAGGTGGGACGAAGTTCAAAATTATTAAGACTTTAAAACAGCATAAGCAGAACATTAAACCAACGCCGTTAGTTTCTCCCCCATCACCCTCCTCTCTCTCTGCTTCCTGACATCCTTCCTTCTTTTCCAGTTTTCTCCTGGATAGGGGTCGACGTTTATTAACACTATATTCCATTTTGCAAAGAATATGTGATTTATTTCTCTTTAACTGTACTGCTTCCTCGGAAACCCAAACCTACCTAGATTCAGAATTGTTTTTTAATGTATTTAGTCCAATTTGGAAATGTCAGTCTGCTGCCGTCATTTAACCTGTGATAGTGTAGTCCTTGAGCGAAGAGGTCCGGGAGTCAGAAAGACTGAACCTCATGTCCAGTGGCTTCTTCTGGTTCCTCTTTGGTCTCACCTGAGGAATGGCCTGTGAGGGATGCTGCTAGACTGCTGAGCACTGAGTGATTCAACTGATTCCGTATGAATTATTTTGCAGGCCACTTGCTGGCACTCATCACTGAAGTGCATGGTTGTATTCATGCTCACTGAGACTTGACAGAAAGCTTTGCTGGCCCTCAGCATTTCTAGAGCCACTTGTAGGGCCATATGGGCCTCTCAGAGTTCCTTGCACGCAAAGGCAAAGGGACCGCCTATCTCAAGAGAACAGGCATGTAATATATCATGGTACAAATACAGGTGACAATAAAATGTGGTAATTACGTAAAAGAACGTAGCAAAGGTCCTGACAAATAGTAGACTCTCAGCACTATAGTTTCCTTCCCTCTTTTCCTGTGTTCTTTCCTTCCTTCTCTCTCTCCCCACTGCTCCCTCCAGTTGTGGAAGCCAAAGAGATGGTTTGTTCTTCCTCCTGCCCCTTGGTAGAGCCAGGGGAAAAGCACATGATCGGCTTCCCAGATGCTCTCTTGCCCAACAGTGGTTCTTAAGTCAAGATGCAAAAATAGAGGGGATGCACAGTGATCATAGGCAACGCTCTGCCTGATTCTCCTGAAATATGACTTTGCTGTGGTTCCTTTGCCCAAACTTGCTTAGTTCTTCTGGCATCCCATCAAACCTGTACATCCTTTATATACTTCTTAAATTGCCTATATCTTGCCTACTTATAAAACAGGTTATTTAAAGTTTTGTTATGGAATTGTAAGTGTTCTTTTATATGTTGTAGGTAATAATATATGTGAATATAAAGAAAGCATTTTTTAAATTGGTCTTTTAGCTATGTGTCTTCCACCCAACTGAGACTTGTAATTTTTATGTAGTCAATTATGTCATTGTTTTTCTTTACAGAGTCTAGGAATTTTTATCATTTAAAGTAAGATACTGTTTCAAGAAAACAAAAAATATTTCCCCTTAGTTTTATTTTAATGTCTGGATCTTTTGTTTTATCTACTGTGAGAAATGAAGAACTGGTTTATTTTTTATTCCAAAACCTCAGCCAGTTGCCCCAGCATTACATACTGAATCTTCTACCTTTTACCCACTGATTTTAAAAACCACTTTTATCATAAACTAATTTCCAATTTGACTGTGTTTGGTTTTGGATTCTATTTTCTTTCACTATCTTCCTTATCCTATTCAGACACCATATTGCTTTAATTATTATGAATTTATAGTTTGTTTTGGTTTTTTAGAATAAAATCCACCTAATACTCTTATTTCAATGTTTTCTTGGTATATATGTTTTTTGAGTAAACATTTTTTCTAATATTTATCTTTGAACACATATTTATAATTATTTATCCCTTATTCTATATATAAAAGGTATGTTTTTTGAGTAAACATTTTTTCTAGTATTTATCTTTGAACACATATTTATAATTATCCCTTATTCTATATATAAAAGGTATGTTTTTTGAGTAAACGTTTTTTCTAGTATTTATCTTTGAATACATATTTATAATTATTTATCCCTTATTCTATATATAAAAGGTATGTTTTTTGAGTAAACATTTTTTCTAGTATTTATCTTTGAACACATATTTATAATTATTTATCCCTTATTCTCTATATAAAAGGGTTAGTCCTCATCATTGTTTGTTTGTTTTTTTTAATACAGTTTCCTCTCTCTTGAGTATTTTATTTTGATTCATCTTTCATTCAGATGGAGTATGCATTCCAAAGTTTTATTCACTTAGAATATACATGTGATTTATTTGGGGTAACTTAATATTGAGGTCTATTTTCCTTTATGTATCATTCTTATGTGAATGATAATTTGGTTACATATGGAATACATAGATAACAACCTTTCTGTATTAGAATGCCCGAGTATCTCCTGGGTTTAGTGTTTCAGACACTCATTCTGAGCCTTTACTCTCCACCCTATCTGAAACCCTGACACTCTCTCCCCTGTCTCTGCTTCATTTTTCTCTGTAGCACTGAGTATGAAGCGTCCAGCATCCCATCCACTTAGTGTATTCATTAGTATATGGAAATATATATAAGAAGCTATTACCTTATAGATGTTTTCTTTTTCCAGGTCTTTTGTCCAAATATATATTTCTTGTTTTCACAGTTGGTCCAATCTGCAGTTCTTTTTGTAAAGTAAATACACACAAGCCAAATTACAACACTGTCCTGCTGGTCCTCCTCTCCTTTGGTCCATTCTTCAAAATTGGGACTGTAGTCCTAGAAGGCTATAGAAGAGCACTGATAGCAATGATAATAAATAGATAGACAGATGCAATTGTTAAAGGGACCAAAACAAGAACTTTGCTGTTTCAGAGGCTGTGTTCATGTGATAGATATGGCTACCTGGTTTTCTGGCTGGTAGAAATCTGTTCTCTCTGGGCTAGGAGCAGACATTTCTACCTCTCTCTCCCTAATTCCCAGATGGTGGGGCTGAGTCAACACCTCTTTGCAGATGAGGTGTAATAAAGTATTAGGGTAAATTATTTCCGACAAGATAAAGTATATTGCTACTTTCTTTTCTTGTCCCTTTCCAGACACACAATTTAATTTTTGATTTTTTTCCTCTTCCAATTCTAATTCACTATTTACATGTATATCCTTTGGTTTTCACTGCAAATATTTAAGAAAGGTGTTCGTAAGAATATTCGTTGTTACCCTCTACTGCTTGATTCAGGATAATGTACTGGAGATACATCCTCTACCCTACATCTATTTTCCTTCCACTGTCCCATCTTGTACACCTTAAGGCATACACCTCACTGTTTGTTTTCTTCCATTTATTGATACCTTCTCATTTGTTTCTTATTGGACATTGATTTTTTCCTTCTCTGCCTTATTACATATATTCTCCTCCCCCTTTCCTGTTGTCTCTTGAAGCAATCACCTTAGTCATTTCTTCAAAGTAAACCAACCAATGAGAGCCTCTAGGCATGACATTTAAAGTTCAGATTTTTACACCAGCATATTGTTTCTTCTGTAAAAGTTTTTCCACTTTTTCCAGTTTGGATTGTAAGTAAATAGCCTCAAGTTTCTTTGACATCAATCAAAAATTTATTGGGTAGCATAAAAAACAGTTTTATAAAACAGAGAAGTTTTCTCTCTTCCTTCACCTGGCAGTGATAACACTGCTACTGGGCCACATGTGGGCTCCTCAGGTGCTTTTCAATGTCAGCATTCCTTGGGCTCCTTGCAAGAAGCAATTAAGTTATTGCCCTCCACTTTAGATACGTATTGCTCTTGGCAGCCTTTCTCTGAGTGCTTTCATTTATCTCTGAATAAACAGAGAAACTCACACCTTGAGACCAATACTTTTCCCCTGTTGCCATCTGTCTATCCATATAAAAAACATATTATCTTTTATTTCTGATTAACCTTTGTTAATTATTAAGTGCTTAACCCTTTAAGCACTATATTATCGTAGAATTCAGAGTTCTCAAACTGTGGGGTGCAGAACACACCAGCATCAACATCACCTGTCATGTTTCCCATACCCCCCACCCCACAGTCTCTGGGCAGAGCCTGCAGTCAGCATTTGAAACAAACTCTCTCCCACCCAGTGACATGCCATGACAAATTATTTTTCCATCATTCAATTACATTTTTCCAAAATGGAAATGTTTTTGTTCTCAGTTCATTATTATTAACATTATATATGCTTTTATTAAAAAAAATCAAACATTATTAAAATGTTTAAATTAGCCAGTGGAAGTTCCCTATGACTCTACCTACCCAGACAATCATAGTAAATGATTTCTGTTTATCCTCCTAAACTTTTTTTTACAAATATATGTAAACCTACTATATATAATCTATACCGACAGTAAGATCATACAGTACTCATCATTCTGTATTTTTTTTCCTAACCACGGACATTTTTATGCTAATATTTATTGATCTACCTTGCACTCCATTGTTTAAAGATGACAATAACTATAGTTGACCTTTGAATAACATAGGTTTGAACTGCCCAGGTCGACTTATAAGTGTATTTTTTTTCAATAAACACAGCACTATGGTTATGATCTGCCCTTGGTTGAATCCTCAGATAAGGAGGGTCAACTATGGGACCTGAGTATCCCCAGATTTTGGTATATGTGGCTGATTCTGGAACCAGTCTCCCACAGATACCAAGAGATGACTCAATACGTATTTGCTAATTTCATATTGACAGACATTTAAGTTATGACCAGTGTTTTACCAATACAAACAATGCTCTAAAATAGCGTCTTCGTGTATATATTTTTTCCCATTTGTGTGCCTTTTCTCAGCTTTCTACATGTGTAATTTTTCTGTCAACATATATGCAAATTCTTAATTTTGATAAGTATATCCAAGTTACTCGTGTATTTTGTGTGTAATTTATATTTGATACAATTGGGTCTTGTCCGCAATTTTGTCTACTCTGTTACTTCTGTTACATTTTATACATTTCCTTTTTCTGTCCTCTTATTCATTTCCTGAACATTCTGTAGGATTCCATTTTGTTTATCTCTGGTGTTTTTTTTTTTAACTATAGTTATTTACAATATTGTATTAGTTTCAGGTGTATAGCAAAGTGATTCAGTTATATATGTATATGTATATTTTTTCAGATTCTTTTCCATTATAGGTATTGAAGATGTTGAATATAGTTCCCTGTGCTACACAGTAAATCATTGTTTTTTATCTATTTTATATATAGTAGCATGTATCTGTTAATCTCATCCTCCTAATTTATCCCTCCCCCTGTTCCTCTTTGATAACCATAAATTTGTTTTCTATGTCTGTATGTTTCTGTTTTGTAAATAGATTCATTTGTATTATTTTTTAGATTCCACATATAAGTGATCTCATATAATATTGGTCTTTCTCTGTCTGACTTACTTCATGTAGTATGATAATCTCTAGGTCTATCCATGTTGCTGCAAATGGCATTATTTCATTTTTTTATGGCTGATTAATATTCCATGTATATATGTACCACATTTTCTTTATCCATTCATCTGTTGATGGACATTTAGGTTGCTTCCCTGTCTTGGCTATTGTAAATAATGCTGCTATGAACATTGGAGTGCATGTATTACATCTTTTAGAATTAGTATCCCTAGTGTTTTTGAGTATATCTCTTTGTATAAATTTTTTGTAGTGGTGGCTCTAGGGATTACAATATACATGCATAGCTTATCACAGTCCACTAATATCAACATTTTACCTCTTAAATTGGAATGTAACTGCTACCTTTTAGGCCCCTTTACACCCCTCCCTCTTTAGAATCATTGTCTTAAATGTTCCTTGAACACATATTGAGACCCTCATGAAAAATTTTGCTTTTAAATGTCAAAAATAATTTTAAAAGCTCAAGAGGAAGCTAATACTCTATCATTTAGCAATGTGCTTACTCTTTCCTTTGCTCTTTCTTTATTCCCAGTGTTCCATTTTTTTTTTTCTTTTTTTGCCTTTGAAGAATTTCCTTTTGCCACTCTTTTTGAGCCAGTCTCCTGGTGACATATTATCTTATCTTTCCTTTACCTAAAAATGTTTTTGTTTCACTTTTATTCCTAAAGAATATTTTCACTCGGTACAGAATTCAGGGTTGACAGTTTATTTCTTTCCGCATGGTGTGCTACTTTCTTCTGGCCTCTGTGGTTTCTGGGGAGCAATCTGCTGTTCTCCTATAGGTAATGTGTCTTTTCTCATTGGCTGCTTTCAGGCTTTTTTCTTTGTCTTGTTTCTTAGGATTTTGAATTTAACATGTGTAGATTTCTGGGTGTAGATTTCTTTGGAATTATTCTGTTTTGGGTATTCTGAGCTCCATAAATCTGTAAGATTATGTTTTATGATAAATTTGAGAAGTTTTCAGCCATTATTCCTTCAAACCTACTTCAGCCCTACATTCTTTGTCCCTCTTTTTTTTTGGACTCCAATGACATGAATGTTATATATATTTGCATTGTCTTACAGGCCCCTGAGGCTCATATTATTTTTTCAATCTATATCTCCCTTATTGCTTATAATTTCTATTGATATAACTTGCAGTTCACTAATTTCTGTCATTTGCATTCTGCTATTAAGGGGTTTGTTTGTTTATTGTTTAATTTTAAATTCAAAATTACTATTTTTTCCTCTTTCATATTTTCTATTTCTTTGCCGAGATTTTCTATTTTTCATTTGTTTCAAGAGTGTCCATAATTACTTGTTGGAGCATTTTTATAATAGCATATTTACAGTTCCTACCTAAAAATTACAACCTCTCTGTTATCTTGATTTTGTGATCTGTAGATTGTATTTTCTCATTGAAATTGAGATGTTCCTGGGTTTTGGTATGATGAGAAATTTTGGACAGTTTCCTGGACATTATTTGTGTTATATCTTATGACTGTGGTTTCTAATTAAAATTTCTATTTTAGCAAGTAGTCAGCCTGTTTAGTTTTGGAATGCACACCCTGGATCACTTTTGTGGGCTTTGTTTCAAATCTCAATTTAGTTTGTAACACCTGTATAGTGCTATTCTGTTACCCAGAGGATAGGACTCCATCCCACAATCTCCTTATCACCACCTGAGGAGGGGGAAGTGTGCTTCATTACTGCCTGGGTAGGGTGTGGAAATAAGAGTTCCTCCAATAGGTTCTACCAGGCCAGGCACCTCCTCTTTACTGCAGGAGGAGGATGGAAGTCAGTTCTTCCCACTGACTCTTCTGGGGAGAGAAACTGCTTTGTTAACTTCAGAGCAAGTGCAGAAGTCAGAGCTCTACCCTGAGTGGGAAGGTACCACCTATTACTGCAGTAGAAGTAGGGAAGTGAAGTCAGAATTCCATAGCATTCATATAATTATGACCATTCAGGTTTTTGCTGAAATCTCTGTCCACTGATTGCTCTTTTCTTGATCTTTTGTAATTGTGATTTGAACTATTATTTATAAAACAATTTTTTTATTTTCCTTTCAGGGTGGTCATAGGAGGAAGAGGGTATAAATATATGTAGCCATTTAGTTATTGTGACCTGGAATTGAAGTATGGAAAATATTAAAATTTGAACATGACTGTATTCTAAAGTATCTTTTATTAATCTATGTTTATCTTAACAAAAAGGTATCTTTCTTTACAAGCATTCTATAATTAAACATTGTGATGGTCTTTTAAAATTATGTGGCACTAACACAGTAAACTCAGTAAAAATGTCCAATATACATCATTTACATGCAGTGACAAAAAAATACCAAATGCAATAATAATGCAATGCCCTATGATGAGGTTTCAAAAATTATTTGTGTTTATGTATACATAACATTTCATTTACTCATAAATTTAAAGGAGACAACTACCCAATGTATTAATATCAGTGAAGATTATTATAACCTTAGTCAAATTATGTTTTAGATATGTAATGTCGAACATTCATCCTTGTGTATTTTTATGTAACAGCTTTATTGAGATACAATCCACGTACCATACAGTTCACCCATGTAAAGTATACAGTTCAACAGTGTTTGGCAGTCAAAGCATTCTGTATTGAAATATGTCATCACTGATCAGCTGGGAGCAGATGATACTTGTTAAACTGGTATAACAAAGTTCTTATGGCTACTTAAAACTTTTCCTATGTAGGAATCCAGATAGCCCCTTTGAAACTTTTTTTCTGAAAATCAAAGGGTAAGGAGGGAGCTACTATTGCTATTTTTTACTGTGGTAAATTATACATAACATTTAGCATTTTAAGCATTATAAATGTACAATTTAGAGACAGTCTGTATTTTTACAACGCTGTGCAATCATCACCACTATTTATTTCCACATTTTCATCATCCCAAATAGAAATTCTGCATCCATTAAACAATATTTTCTCATTCCCCTCTCCTCCAGGCCCTGGTGGCCTCTGTTATACTTTTTGTCTCTATAAATTAGATATTTCCTGGTACTTCATGTAAGAGGAATCATACAATATTTGTCTTTTTGTATCTGGCTTATTTCACTGTGTATTCTTTTGGGTCGTTTCACTTAAAATTAGAAGAGAGAGTAGCTAAACACCTGTGACTTTAAACCTGTCTTGCCCTACATCATCCATAAGGAAATAAAGAAAAAGTCATATAACCACTAAGTAAGGCAGTATGAGTTCAGTTACAGGTGTCATAAAAAGAAAGCATTTTTCACCCTATTGTTCCTATCTACCTGGGAAAATTATACTGTTCCTTGAATCTTCAGTTCAAATGTCACCTTCTTGTGAGGACATCCCCCAAGCAAAACTAGTCACACTTTCCTTTCTGGTCCTAGAGCATTTTAAACATATTACATTTTATATTTGCCTATATGCCTTCCCTCACTAGTCTGTAAGCAATTCAATGGTATAGATATAAGCCATGTGTTATAGATCTTTGGGTTCACAATGCTTGCGTCACTGCTGAAATATTTCTTGGGGGAAGAAATGAATTCAAACTAAAATTTCACATGTAAAACCAAAGTTTAAAAAAATATTTGAGTTCACAATCATTAATTTTATCGTTTACCTCAAGCTTTTAATAATGAAATAATATGTATACAGGTAAGTATATAATGATTTTATTAAATAAATTATTAATTAGCTTTATGTTAAAAAATAGATCTTTAAACAGGAGTAGGAGTAATATGGTAATTGGAAGTATAAGATCACTGAGGATATAAGGATAAAAAATAATTACTAAAGTTACATTTGCAGAATTTGCATTATGACTGTATTAAGTTATTTAATCATGTCCAAACTTTCCATGATTGTGTGGTATTTTGGTTTTGCTATTTGAAACGCTTCAATTTACTGCATTATGTAGGATGGGGCACCCTAGAATGTGCTAAAAGACCTCATAAATAATCATACTATTGATAGAGATATAGGCATGCTATAATTACATTAAACAAAATAATAAGGTAAAACACTCAGACAGAGTAGTATTGAATACCAGTATGTCAGTCATTAGATGTAAAATGCTAAAATAAAATTATAAAACAGTAAATAATAATGTCAGCAGTGTACAATAATGTATGAGAAAAAATAGTGTTAATCACTGATAATATATTCCTTTCTTCTCATCTTTAGGGTTGCTGGAGAAAGATAACTATTGATGACTCTCTGCCTTTTGATGAAGAAAACAATCTGTTGCTTCCAGCTACAACCTATGAATTTGAACTTTGGCCAATGCTTTTGTCTAAAGCTATCATTAAGCTGGCAAATGTGGAGTAAGTAGAATAAAAAATTATCGCTCACTTGTATAAAAACAAACAGGCAAACAACAGCAACGACAACTATACTTCTGTATTGCATAGTTTTATTTTTCAAAAACTCAATTTTAAGAAGCCTTTTCTCCAAACAATGTAAACTTCCTAATATAAAAATAAATATGCCAAAGCCACTGATTTGAAATATTGCATTAGCCCACAATAAGACAAAATTCCTCCAAGAAAAATACTAAAAACTTATTCTACATCCAGTGTTTCCTTATAACGAATGGAAAGTCAGTCATGGAAAATTAATCTTCAGCTTAATGAGAGAAAGAAGTTGTTTTGTAGGGGAAACTATTGGTTCATGTAAATACTGAATAATGTACACTGGAATCCAGTTAAAGTTTTAGGCTCTGTACATGCAACAATCATTTACTAATCTTGAAGCCCTGAACTCTTCTGAAGGATGTCAGTGTGCTCCTCATACTTTTGGTAACATTGTTCCTTTTTATACATTCAGGATGAAAACTACTCATGTTTCCTTCAATATTCTTGTGAAATCTGCTTGTGTCTTATATACCTGCATGACTTGTAAACTGCAGACATGTATGGGACATGTCTGCTATGTTTATTCTCTTAGCTTCCACTTGTAGAGACCTGTGTTCCTTCCGTTCTGGACTGAATGATGCAAAAAATCTTTGATGCCTGACTTGCAAATGCATGGCAGCTGTGTGTCTCTGCTCAGTGGGAGAATTCTCACACACAGTGCACCAGCTTGAATTTGACACCCTTCCCCCTCCTGCTGTGTGTCACCGCCGCTCCTTTAAGAGGCCACTCCAGCCATTTGCTCAAAGCTCAGCCCCCTCCCCTTCTATTATTACACATAGCACTGTCAGTCAGTAGCCTGGTCTGATTTTTTGTGGATTTTCATTTAGCTCAGCTTCCTTTTTCTCTCCCAAAGCCACACAACGAAAACAACCCCTCCTACTGCCATCCTTTTCATCTCTCTTTTCTCTTACCAACCCTCAATTTTCTATTGGAAATTTGTTTTACCCAGCTTGCAACACTTAATTTCAATCATTTTTAAAAGCTCAGCGCAGATCATTTTAGGTAGCTGAATACTACTAAGTGTACAAAATAGTGACAACTATGTTTGTTTATTTTTGAAAGAAAATAATGTTCCTAATTCTCAGACCTAACTTGAAGTTCTGAGAATTAGAGCTGCAAGGCCAGTGAAGCAGTAAATGTGTGACCTGGATAATTGGAGTAGCATTTTATCTTTCTTAAAGCTACAGTTCGGTAGAATTTTCTAGCAACTTGAGTAATAGAATTATTGTTATTTTTGAAAAATAAACAAATCCAACTTGAAAATAAAGGACCAGACTTAATGTAAGACATTTCTTAGGCTTACCAGTGGAAATCACTACATGGTCCAATTTATATTCGTCCAAAAGTTTTTCTCAGATTTTATAGTAGATAGTAAATATTTTATGGGAGTTTTAGCTTTCTACCTTAAAAAATTAATATTTAGTAGTTATTTAAATACCACTAGGAAATATGCAAAGGAAAAAGAGTTACTTTTATGGGGTTTGCACCGTCACATCCTGAATGTTAATATGATTATTCAAAGAGGAGTTTAGACTGTGAATTATCCCACTAGATATTAGTTATCTTTGAGATATGTAGACATATCACAATTTATAATCTGTAAACAAGAAGCCAGTGTAAATTTTTAAATGATGGAGCATGTGACTAAGGTAGTAAGATTTCTTTCTGAAGGAAAAGACATGTATGCCGGTCAATACCATCAGTCATCACCGTTGGCATAAGGTGGACTGAAGCTCTGATTCCTGAGCAAAACATAGATATGGCATTTGTGTGTGTTAATGAAAATAGACTAATCACTTCAGGAAAAAAAATTTTAACAAAAGGATTAAAATGAGAAGAGCAATATTTGATCAATCACGGCCTCATTTGACTTTATGCTATGGTGGCAGATCCACTCTTTTGTACAGGATAGGATGGATGTTTCTGGTTCTCTGAAATTATCTAAGGATTTGATTAAAGATGTCTGATGCCCATCTTGTCCTGCCGTGTGTGAGACTGACTTAATACACAGCCTCATAGGAATCTTAGAATAATTACCGAAACTAGAAAGATGAAGGACACTGCCCTATTTTTAAAAGACCATGATAATATATTGAATATATAGAATAGATTATATATCATCTATATATATTTCCCGATATATAATATGTATGGATATGTTTATGACGTTAATGCTTTATATATATGACAGTTTAAAATAAAGCTTGTGGGCTTCCCTGGAGGCGCAGAGGTTAAGAATCCGCCTGCCAATGCAGGGAACATGGGTTCGAGCCCTGGTCCGGGAAGATCCCACATGCCGCAGAGCAATTAAGCCCGTGCCACAGCTACTGAGCCTGCACTCCAGAACCAGCGAGCCACAACTACTGAAGCCCACGCACCTAGAGCCCGAGCTCCGCAACAAAAGAAGCCACTGCATTGAGAAGCCCGAGCACCGCAACGAAGAGTAGCCCCCACTCGCAGCAACTAGAGAAAGCCCGCACACAGCAACGAAGACCCAACGCAGACATAAATAAAATAAAATAAATACATTTATAAAATAAAGCTTGTAAGCATGTTTTCTAATAGATATGAAATTTTATCTTTGGATCTATTTAAGTGCCTTATCAAAACAAGTCATCTGACTGTTGGAAAAGTATATTCTTGTGCTCTAATGTATAACCAGTAGGACCCCTACATTTATTATTATATCACTGCTTATTAGAGATTCCTGTTTTTTATAGACCTCTCTCTGTTTTCAAATGTTATTGACCATACTATTGTGTATTTGCTTTTTTAGCATCCATGTAGCGGAGAGGAGAGAACTGGGAGAGTTCACAGTGATTCACGCACTCACAGGATGGTTACCAGAAGTCATTTCTCTCCAGTACGTTTGACCATTAAGTACTCATATATTTTTTTATCTCTTCCCCAGTAAGGTTTCTTTAACTAAAATATTCTTAGTCTTTAAGAAAATTTTAAAAATTGTCACATTTTACAAAATGTTTGGAGAATAACATGTTATAGTATTATAAAAAATTCCTTGAGAATACCAGGATAAATTCTGTTTCCTTATATATAGTAAATTTAATCCTTAAATATCTGAATTACAAATATTAAAACAATGTTAATTATTTATTATGATAAAATATTTACAGGTGTCCCTTTCTACTTATACACTTATTCAATACAGAAAAGTACAAGTGACTTTTAATTAGCTACCCATACTAGGGAATGAATAATATTAAAATGCATATTAGGCCTTAAGCACTTTAATATATTATTCTAATTAACACCCACAGTCCTGAAAAGATTATCTTATTTAATTATCCATATGACCCTATCAGCTAGGTGTTATATGTCATTAGAAATGAGAAGACTGAAGCTCAGAGCGGTTGAATTCCCTAAAGCTGTGTACATTGTACCTGGAGGTAATATTTGAATGTAAATCTTTCTGGGTCCAAAGACCACAGTCTTTCTCTCATATGATTCTAGATATATAGATATTGTTTTTCTATGTTCAAAGAGAGAGGATTTAATTTAATACTTACTTAAAATTTTACAAATATTTTTTGTTTCATGAATAAATGTTATAGCCACATAATTTGATTATATTACCATTGATACTGGAAATTAATCAGGTTAAGTACATAGAAAATAATTATATCAATAGATCTGAACATGCCATCAATCCATATGCTGAGTTTTATAAGAAGATCAAATCCACAGTACAGTTATCAATTTGGATCATCTCTGATCTTTGGTGTTAGAAAGCTACCATTCCCAGTGTCCAGGTTAAAGGAGACTGAAGACAAGTCCTAGTAACTTGGATTCTACCACCTAAAGCATCCTTTCAGCAGGATAAACTAGCCATTGTTTGGTTCAAAGAAAATATATTTGCAGGGAAAAAAATGGGAGGGTAGACAAACTCCTCTAAGGACCACTTTCCCGAAAGAGAGCTGATTTTGCTTTTTACCTTTGGGAAAGGTCCAGATGGCACCCTTTTAGATCGTCTCATGGAAAATCCTTTTCTGATATCTAAGAGAAGAGGATATTTATTGACATGATATGGTCAATGTTAGTGGAGAGAAATAAAGAGAGAATGGGGTTTATAAGTATGGACTTTTCTAAATTTTTATCTTCAGTGTTGATGGAATGCTTAAAATTTTGCCTTAATTTTCCCTGCAATAAATATACCAGAGACATGAAAACATCAGAAGTCTATCAGAGGGTGGTAAAGAAACAGGAGATCAAAATGATTTGTGACTAGAAAAGTAGTAAATTAAAAATTGGGAATTGTCTCATGCTAGAATCATACAGTGAAATCATACATGAAAACTGAAAACACTTTTCATATACTTTCATGATTATAAGACCAGTTTATTTCTTTTGTTTTAAAGACTTTTTTTTTCTTGATATAGACCATTTTTAAAGTCTTTAGTGAATTTGTTACAATATTGCTTCTGTTTTCGTTTTCTGGCCATGAGGCATGTGGGATCTTAGCTCCCCAATCCCGCACCCCCTGCATTGGAAGGTGAAGTCTTAACCACTGGACCACCAGAGAAGTCCCAAGACCAGTATAATAATTAAATTAAATGAAAATTTTGAAGGATTTTAGATGCTCAATTTGCATCAATTTATGGTTGCTTATAAAATGTCTATGGAAATGATATAAGGGGAAAAAGCTTGAGCTTTGGTGTCAGAACTATATAGCTAAACTTACATTCTTATAATTCCAATTTCAAGCTGTGTGAATTTTGCAAGTAATATAACATTTTGGGGCCCTAGTTTTTTCATATGTAAAATGCAGGTAAAAACGACCTGTCTTATAGGGTTGTTCTCAGGATTGAGTAGGTAAGAGTGTCAGAAAAAGTAACTGATGTATGGTAGAGACATAATTAGTGCAAGTTTCTTTCCCTCTAATGAGTATCACTATATTATTTAATATTATATAGATATATGTATGGTAGTTAATAATCAACCTTTGGAAACAGAGAAAAGTCTAAAAAAATGAGACTGACTCAGATGTTCAAGTTTATCATTTTACTTCTAAATGTACCCAGAAAGTAAAAGATATATACTCTCTTTGATTTATGTCATGATTTGTAGGATTTTTTGTTACGAACATTCTGCTACACTATGCATGTAATTTAAAATTACAATTACACTATAAAATCACAGCGTTAACTCATGTGTATATAAGTGTATAATTTTAAATGAA
This sequence comes from Delphinapterus leucas, assembly GCF_059928025.1. Classification (NCBI taxonomy): domain Eukaryota; kingdom Metazoa; phylum Chordata; class Mammalia; order Artiodactyla; family Monodontidae; genus Delphinapterus; species Delphinapterus leucas. Next base: position 78,040,318 of record NC_143140.1, read on the forward strand.
AAGAATGTCATGGAACAGTATAATAGTGATTGTCAAGAAATGTTTAATTTGAAATCACCATCTGCCAAGGATGCAGGTGGAGGTCAGGTATGGCTTCATGGAGGAAGTTCTGACTTGATCTGAGCCTTTACCATTGACTGGGTTTGATTTGAGGGGACGGAAGGAAAGGGACAGGGAAAGCAGGAGAACAACATGATCAAAGCCATGGCATGTTCAGAAGTGGGATGTCTCTCTTCCTACAAAGGATTCGGTTGTGCAGAGACAGCCCCTGAGGGGCTTCACCAGTCATGGTCATGGTTTTACAGAGGTCCAGGAGAATTAGAGTACTCAAGTTTCATACTTGTGTTCACTACTGACTTTTTCCGTATGAAAATCAATTAGGGTGAAAAGTGTTTTGTGACATCTTCAACAGACAGCCTTTCCCTTCCCTCTCCCATAGAAGTACCAAAGGGAGACATTGCTCTATTTGCAACTGTTGACCTGCCTCTTATGTTTTCCTACAGTTAGCACTGTTTTATCATTTGGAAAAAAAAAAACACCTTCTAACTCTCCGTATTATACTAGAAATACAGAGTGGCTATTAGAAGTCTGACAATTTCAAATGAAGAGATGATGCTTTTCTCCACAAATTTCTCTGATCTTGGTGTAATTCATTTGTGAATAGAGCACTCCACCACCCCATATTTAAGTCTAACTGTCCAAGATGTTGTATAGTCTCATCCTTTGGTGTATGAATATTTCTTTTCCACAGCATAACATATTTTACATTGTAGGTGGGAAAAAACACAGGGGTTTTGGATTCAGAAAGATCTGTTTTAATCCTGATTCCATCATTTGGTAGTCTATCATTTGTGACTGCATAAAATTTATAACCTCTTAAACTTCAATTAGGATTGTACTACCTATGTTGCAGAGCTGTTATGGGATTAAATGCAAAAATGAAAACTGTCTTGGCAACCACTAGCTGGCCACCCACATCTTCATTCTGTTTCTCAAATGTGCTAAACTCATTGTCCCTTAGGGTCTTTACATGAACTGTTCTTTATTTATGCCTGGAATGATCGTCCATCAGATATTTACTTGGTTGGATATGTCATAACATTTAGATATCACCAAGCTTAACTGTCAGCTCCTCAGATAGGCCTTCTCAACTATCCCATCTAAATTATTTCTTTCCCGAATGACTCCATATCCCATTGTTTATTATTTTGTTTTCATCTTGAAAGTTGTAGCTGCCTGTTATCTTCTCTCCTCTCTCTCTCTCTCTCTCTCTCTCTCTCTCTCTCTCAGTTGTATCCATACACTGGGATGGTAAGATGCATGAGAATAGGGACCCTTTTTGTCTTTCTCAATGTTGAGACTTCTGTGCTTAGAGAAATGACACTGAATGGCCATTACACTGTATGTTCTCAATAAATGTTTGTTGATAGAGCAATTTCAAAAATATTTTAAAAGGCTAAACTAGAAGTTTGTAAAAGATTCTTTGGGAATCCAGGACAGGAATATATAGCTTAATTTCCCTAGAAAGTAATGCTTAAACTGACCTCAAAGGATTAGTTGAAATTAGTGCAGCTTATTGAGGTAGGAAAGCCAACTCAGAGAAGAAAGAATAGCCTGAAACTACAAGGGAGCAGGGTGTAGTCCCAGAAAGGCACATTGTTCTGCAGAACTAGATTATGTGCTGGGTTCTGGAGGATGGATGGGTATGGGGTGGAGAGGTATGCAGGAACCAAACAGAGAAAGTTAAGAAATCTTCACAACAGAATGTCACTGAGGGATTTTAGACAGGAGGATGATCTTATCACACTTGTGATTTTGGAGGATGGCTCAGGACTGGAGCAGGGGAACTGGTTTGTGCAGTATTGCAGAAGTCTTTGCCAAGGGCTTCTACAGAGAAAGTGGTGATAGGAATGGAGAAAGGAGATTAATCCTTTGTCAGTTGCTTCATTTGCAAATATTTTCTCCCATTCTGAGGGTTATCTTTTTGTCTTGTTTATGGTTTCCTTTGCTGTGCAAATCTTTTAAGTTTCATTAGGTCCCATTTGCTTACTTTTGTTTTTATTTCCATTACTCTAGGAGGTGGGTCAAAAAGGATCTTGCTGTGAATTATGCCATAGAGTGTTCTGCCTACGTTTTCCTCTAAGAGTTTTACAGTGTCTGGCCTGATATTTAGGTCTTTAATCCATTTTGAGTTTATTTTTGTATATGGTGTTAGGAAGGGTTCTAATTTCATTCTTTTACATGTAGCTGTCCAGTTTCCCCAGCACCACTTATTGAAGAGGCTGTCTTTTCTCCACTGTATATTCTTTCCTCCTTTGTCAAAGATAAGGTGACCATATGTGCGTGGGTTTATCTCTGGGCTTTCTATACTGTTCCACTGATCTGTATTTCTGTTGTTGTGCCAGTACAACACTGTCTTGATTACTGTAGCTTTGTAGTATAGTCTGATGTCAGGGAGCCTGATTCCTCCAGCTGCAATCTTTCTCAAGATTGCTTTGGCTATTCGGGGTCTTTTCTCCAAAATATACAAGCAGTTCATGCAGCTTAATATCAAAAAAACAAACAAATCCAAAAATGTGTGGAAGACCTAAATGGACATTTCTCCAAAGTAGACATACAGATTGCCAACAAACACATGAAAAGATGCTCAATATCACTAAACATTAGAGAAATGCAAATCAAAACCACAATGAGGTATCACCTCACACCAGGCAGAATGACCATCATCAAAAAATCTACAAACAATTAATGCTGGAGAGGGTGTGGAGAAAAGGGAACCCTCTTGCACTGTTGGTGGGAATGTAAATTGATACAGCCACTATGGAAAACAGTATGGAGGTTCCTTAAAAAACTAAAAATAGAACTATCATATGACCCAGCAATCCCACTACTGGGCATATACCCTGAGAAAACCATAATTCAAAAAGATACGTGTACCACAATATTCATTGCAGCACTATTTACAATAGTCAGGATTGGAAGCAACCTAAATGTCCATCAACAGATGAATGGATAAAGATGTAGCACATACATACAATGGAATATTACTCAGCCATAAAAAGGAATGAAATTGAGTTATTTGTAATAAAGTGGATGGACCTGCAGTCTGTCATACAGAGTGAAGTAAGTCAGAAAGAGAATAACAAATACTGTATGCCAACACATATATATGGAATCTAAAAAAAAACGGTACTGATGAACCTAGTGGCAGGGCAGGACTAATGATGCAGATCTAGAGAACGGACTTGAGGACGTGGGGGGGAAGGGGAAGCTAGGGAGAAGTGAGAGTAGCATCGACATATATACACTACCAAATGTAAAATAGATAGCCAGTGGGAAGCTGCCCCATAGCACAGGGAGATAAACCCTGTGCTTTGTGACCACCTAGAGGGGTGGGTTAGGGAGGGTGGGAAGGAGGCTTAAGAGGGAGGGGATATGGGGATATATGCATATGTATAGCTGATTCACTTTGTTATACAGCAGAAACTAACAACATTGTAAAGCAATTATACTCCAATAAAGATATTTTTAAAAAATAAAAGAATGGAGAAAATGTTGTCAATTGCAGTAGGAGGAGGTAGGATCTAAGGGACATACTTTTTATTTGATGAGAGTTTCATGGAGAGAGACTTGGTCATTCTCGGTTTTCTAACTTGACTGAAAACTAGAAGATGGTGGCAGGATGTTTTAATTGATTGATTGATTTGTTTGTTTTTGATTGCTTTTCTATAAATTTATTTTATTTATTTATTTTTGGCTGCGTTGGGTCTTCGTTGCGCTGCGCGGGCCTCTCGTTGCAGTGGCTTCTCTTGTTGTGGAGCACAGGCTCTAGGCACATGGGCTTCAGTAGTTGTGGCATGGGGGCTCAGTAGTTGTGGCTCGCAGGCTCTGGAGCACAGGCTCAGGAGTTGTGGTGCATGGGCTTAGTTGCTCCGTGACATGTGGGTCTTCCTGCACCAGGGCTTGAACCCATGTCCCCTGCATTGGCAGGTGGATTCTTAACCACTGCACCACCAGAGAAGTCCGAGTTGTTTGTTTTTGGATAGATGTCTATTAGGTGGTTGTACACAACCTCTTCTCTTCTGGAGAGAGGTTTGAGCTGGAGCTAATGATTTGAGGGTTACATAAAAGTACAGGTGAACCTAAAATATGGTTGTGCTTATTAACTCACTGAGGAAAGGCTATAGACTCTCAAGAGCATATTGAGGAGAACTCTGGGGAAGCAGCCCTAATTGGTCAGCAGTGAGCAGAGGAAAGGGAGTGTTCAAAGGAGTCTGCAAGTGATTTCTATAATAATAGAAACGAGAAAAGAATGATGTTGTAGAAGCCTCAGGAAAGAGTTTAGAGAAAGTAAAAATATTGTTAAATTCCACAGAGAAGTAACATAGAGACCATTTATCTAGATGATAATATATAGGAAAGTGCCTGGCACTTAACAGATGCTCAAATACATATTCTTTCCGTGTCATGTGTGTGACATGCCTCTCTCCCCTCCCAGACTGAGTGAGCCTTGAGACTAGGGCCATATGTTTGGTCTCTTTGTTTATTTTGGTTTCTTTGCTTGTTTATTTATTTTTATTGAGATGTAATTGACATATAACAATATATTAGTTTCAGGTGTACAACATAATAATTCAATATTTGTATATATTGAGAAATGGTCAACACAAATCTAGTTAACACCCAGCACCACATGGCTATCATTTTTTTTCTTGTGATGAGAACTTTTAAGACCTACTCTCTTAGCAACTTTCAAATATACAGTACAGTATTGTTAACTACAGTCACCATGCTGTACATTACCACCCCATGACTCATTTATTGTATAACTGGAAATTTGTACCTTTTGAACACCTTCACCATTTTGCCCAAATCCTACCCCTTGCCTCTGGCAACCACTAATCTGTTCTCTATATCAGTGAGTTCATTTTTGTTTGTTTTGCTGTTTGTTTTTAGATTCTGTATGTAAGTGAGATCATACAATATTTGTCTTTCTCTCTCTGACTTATTTCACTTAGCATAATGTCCTTGAAGTCCATCCACATTGTTGCAAATGGCAAGATTTCCTTCATTTTTTATGTCTGAACAATATTTCATTGTGTATATGAATACCACACTTTCTTTATTCATTCATCCATCCGTAGATACATATGTTGATTCTATGTCTTAGCTATTGTAAATAATACTGCAGTGAACATGGGAGTGCATCTGTTTTTTTGAGTTAGTGTTTTCCTTTCCTATGGATAAATACCCAGAAGTGGAATTGCAGGATTATACAATAGTTTTATTTTTAATTTTTTGAAGAAACTTCATACTGGCTGCACCAATTTACATTCCCACCAACAGTGAATGAAAGTGCCCTTTTCTCCACATCCTTGCCAACACTTGTCATTTCTTGTCTTTTTGATGATAGCCATTACAACAGGTGTGAGGTGATAACTCATGGTGGTTTTGATTTACATTTACCTGATCATTAGTGATGTTTAGCACGTTTCATTGTACCTGTTGGCCATCTGTATATGTTCTTTGGAAATATGTCTATTCAGATCCTCTGCCCATTTATTAATTGGATAGTCATTTTATTGAGTTAAATTAGTTCTTTTTGTATTTTGATATTAACCCTTTATTAGATATACAATTTGCAAATATTTTCTTCCATTCAGTAGGATGTCTCTTCATTTTGTTGTAGGTTTGTTTTGTTTTGTTTTTTTGCAGAAGCTTTTTAGTTTGATATAGTCCACCTGTTTATTTTTACTTTTGTTGTCTTTGCTTTTGGTGTCAAGTCCAAAAAATTATCACAAAGACTGATGTCAAGGAGCTTAACATCTATGCTTTCTTCTAGGAGTTTTATGGTTTCAGGTCTCACTTTTAAGCCTTTAATCCATTTGGAGTTAATTTTTGTGTATAGTATAACAACGGTCAAGTTTTATTCTTTTGCATGTGACTGTCCAGTTTTCTCAGCACCATTTATTGAAGAGAATGTACTTTTCCCCATTATATTCTTGGCTCCTTTGTCATAAATTAATTGACCATATATGCATGGGTTTATTTCTGGCTTCTCTATTCTATTCCATTGATCTATGTGTCTGCTTTTATGCCAATATCATCCTCTTTTGACTACTATGGCTTTGTATTACAGTTTGAAATCAGGAAGTGTGATGCCTCCAGCTTTATTCTTCTTTCTCAAGATTACTTTGGCTAATCAGGATCTTTTGTGATTCCATACAAATTTTAGGATTGTTTATTCTACTTCTGTGAAAAATATCATTGGAATTTTGATAGGGATTGCATTGAATATGTAGATTGCTTTTGGTAGTATGGACATTTTAACAATATTAATTCTTCCAGTCCATAAGCCATGTATATCTTTCATTTATTTGTGTCTTCTTTAATTTCTCTCATTAATATCATAGTTTTCAGTGTACAGGTCTTTCACCTCCTTGGTTAAGTTTATTCCTAGGTCTTTTTGCTGCAGTTGTATATGAGATTGTTTTCCTAATTTCTCTTTTAGATAGTTCATTATTAGTGTATAGAATGCAAAAGATTTTTGTATATTGATTTTGTATCCTACAACTATACTGAATTTGTTTATTCTAACAGCTTTTGGGTGGAGTTTCTTAGGGTTTTCTATATATAATATTATGTCATCTGTAAATATGACTGTTTTACTTCTTCCTTTCTGATTTAAAAGCCTTTTATTACCTTTTCTTGCCTTATTGCTCTGGCTAGACTTCCAATACTGTGCTGAATAAAAGTGGTGAGAGTGGGCATCCTTATCTTGTTCCTGATCTTAGAGAAAAGCTTTCAGCTTTTCACCATTAAGTATGATGTTAGCTGTGGGCATGTCATATATGTCTTTTATTATATTGAGGTGTGTTCCCTCTAACCCCATTTTGCTGAGCATTTTTATCATAAATGGTTGTTGAATTTGTCAAATGGTTTTCTGCATCTATTGAGATGACCATATGATTTTTGTCCTTCATTTTTTTTACTGTGATGTATTACACTGATTGATTTCTGCATGTTGAATCATTCTTGCACCCCAGGAATAAATCGCACTTGATCATGGTGTATGATCCTTTTAATGTATTGTTGAATTCTGTTTGCTAACATTCTATTGTGAATTTTTTGCATCTATGTTCATCAAGGATTTTGATCTGTAGTTCTCTTTTCTTGTGATATCCTTGTCTGATTTTGATATCAGGGTAATGCCGGCCTCATTAAATGAGTTTAGACATTCTCCCCTGTCTTCTCTTTTTTGAAAGAATTTGAGAAGTATTGGTATTAATTCTTCTTTAAATGTTTGGTAGAATTCACCAGTGAAGCTCTCTGATTCTGGACTTTTCATTGTTGGGAAGTTTTTGATTACTAGTAATCAGTCCATTCAGATTTTCTATTTCTTTGTCTTGGTAAATCATATGTTTCTAGGAATTTATCCATTTCTTTTAGGTTGTCCAGTTTGTTTTGTATATTTGTTTATAGTAGTCTCTTATGATCCTTTGTATTTTGTGGTATTAATTACAATGTGTCTGTTTCATTTCTGATTTTCTTTGAGTATTCTCTCTTTTTTTGTTGGTGAGTCTAAAGGTTTGTCAATTTTATCTTTTCAAAAAACCAGTTCTTAATTTCTTTGATCTTTTCTATTGTCTTTTTAGTCTGTCTCATTTATTTCCACTCTGATGTTTGTTATTACCTTCCTTCTACTAACTTTAGGCTTCATTTGTTCTTTTTTTTTCTATTTCTTTTAGGTGTAAAGTTAGGTAGTTTATTTGAGATTGTATTTCTTAATGTAGACATGTATTGCTACGAACTCTCACAGAACTACTTCTTAGAACTATCTTTGCTTTGTTGTATTTGTTTGTTGTCGTTGTATCTGTTGTATTTTTGTTATGTTGTACTTCCATTTTTATTTATCGCAAAGCAGTTTTTAAATTTCTTCTTTGACCCATTGGTTGGTCAGTAGCATATAGTTTAATCTACACATAGATGTGAATTTCCCAGTTTTCTTCTTGTAATTAATTTCTAGTTTCATACAGTTGTGGTTGGAAAAGATGCATGGTATGATTTCAGTTTTCTAGATCTCATTGAGTTGTTTTGTGACTTAACACATGATCTATCCTGGAGAATGTTCCATGTACATTTGAGAAAAATGTGTATTCTGTTGCTATTGGGTGGAATGTTCTATATGTGTCTAAGTCCATCCTATTTAATGTGTCATTCAAGGCCAATGTTTTCTTTTTTTTTTTTTTTTTTGGCCATGCCATGTGACACGTGGGATCTTAGTTCCCTGACCAGGGATCAAACTCACTCCCCCCACAGCGGAAGCACCAAGTATTAACCACGGGGCTGCCAGGGAAGTCCCAAGGCCAGTGTTTTCTCATTGATTTTCTGTCTGGATGATCTATTCATTGGTGAAAGTGGGATATTAAAGTCTCCTACTGGGTGCTCTTCTATGGGTGAGTCCTGGGATGGGTGAGTCCGTGAGAGCTCTTTAAGAACTCTTTCTGAGTTTGCTATAGCCTTGTGGGCCTCATGGATGCAAGCCCTGCTGGCTTTCAAAACTAGATGTTTTGGGAGCTTGTCTCTGATCTGCAGGTCTTAAAAGTTGGGGTGCCATTATGTGGGGTTCAAACTCTTCACTCTTCAGGGAAAAGCTTAGGGATGTGAGCTCCCTCCAAACTGTGTGTGCCCACACTGTGTGAGGTTTATGGCAAGACTGTGTCTCAGCCTCTCCTAGCCACTTCACTATGGTTTTTTTTCTCATTTGCCAGATATGAAGGAATTCCTCACCTAGTTTTTTTTTATTATTTTCAGAGGAAATTGTTCTGTATGTAGCTGTAGATTTGTTGTGTCCATAGGTAGAGGTGAGTTCAGAATCTTCCTACATCACCATCTTTAATTGGAACTCTGTGTTTGGTCTCCTTGCATCAGCAAAGCCCACCACAGAGTAGGCACTCAATCAAAGCTTGTTGAATAAATAAGCACATAATGGTGTTTTTAACTAACATGTGAAGTAACTATTGTAATTGGTTTTTTGAAGTAGCAAGTTAATTTTTTTCTGTCAGCAATTTCTTGATGTGGAATAAAATGCTTAATTTGGAAATTAACGTTGTTTTTTACCTAAGCCCAGGATATACGGACAAAGTTTGGGAGCTCTTGAGAGAAATATTGCCCGAGTTTAAGCTGTCAGATGAGTCCAGCTCTGAAAGCAAAATAACAGACATAGATGCCAAATTAAAAGAACAAGGAAAAGACATGAAGGATGGGAAAGAAGTGAAAGATGGCAAAGAAATGAAAGATGGCAAGGAATTCAAACCTGAAGGTTCAGCAACAACACTAAAATTACCTGAGAAAAGTGACAGAGTTTTAAAGGGTAAGACATTCTATATCATGATGTTATTCAATATGGGTATTATATATAAACACTTTATAGTTTAGTCATTGCTTAATTTAATGATTATTTATTGTCATTATATTTATTAAGTGTTGTGGAAACAGTCATGTAATTAAGGTCCTTTCTTTCCAAGATATTAGAACTTGCAATGGTGTTTACCATATGTTAATTATTCTACTATATTTTGCTCTCCTTAAATATCAAAGGCAATTATATATTTTGATGATACTCAATTAATATATTATTAATATAGAAAAACACATTAAGTTTTCAATTTCCCTTAAACACATCTTTCTTATATGTTATATGTAGAGTGGAATGGACCAGAATACCAAAGGAGAAAAGTTGTCCTGTTTTCCTTTTCAGGAAGTGTGAAATGGACACAGATTAGATTATGATTTGCAGGTTATTGTAAGGTGAAAGTTAAAATCTGGAAAAAATTTTTTGAGTTATTTTACAGAGTGTAGGAGCATTTCTTCTTAAGTGGGAAATATATTTAATCATTATTTATTTTATGTTTTCTAAAATATTTTATATAGCCATACATATGAACAATAATGCTTGTATAGTAAGAGTTAAATATACTAGAAGATACTCAGCTTTTCTGTGTACTGTGATAGCATCTGTAATGATCTTTCAAATGTTTATGTTTTATAAGATATTGATATTTTGTCCTTATCTAGATCTTATCAACCAGCATTTCTAACCATATACTGCCCAGAAATAATTACTGTAAATGTTTCTCAAAAATATACAAAAAAATTGTGTGTGTGATATCCGCCTATCATCAGTGCCATTTAAAATGATCTAATGTGTATTAGTTTATAAAAGAAAGCAAAAAAAAAGCCAGATTAAATTTGTTTTACCCAGTGTATCCTAAATTAATTTGAACCTGGAATCCCTTTCTCATGTATCACAAGTTAACTTCTGTCTATCCAGCCCTCCATTTAACAATCCATTCAATATACTACTTGCTGAGAATATCGGTAAGTGTTCTAGGAATTAGTGATAACTTGATGAACAACATCAGGTGTGGAACTCACTTCCTAGAACTAAGGTCTAGTGAGTGGGACTAACATTAATTTTAAAAATCATAAATACATACTAATACATGAGTCTTGAAGGGAAATACAGGAAACTTTAGGAGTTCATATGAAAGACCTAGTCTGGGGCATCAAGGAAGAATTCCCTAAGGAATTTTGAGCTGTGTTTGCAAAGATGATAGGGATATCTGGAGGAAGATTAAGGACTGAGAAGGGAAGAGCATTCTAGGTAGAGGAGACAGCAGATATAAATATTATGAAGAAGTAGCAGGAATGACAATGATTTGGAAGACCTGGTAGAAGATATGTTTAGCTGGAGGAGAGGATGTGTGGAATAAAGTGGCTTAAGAAGAGCCTGGAGAAGTAGATAGGAGAGCGATCATTTCATATCCTCCAGGTCATGTTAAGATGATTGATCTTTACCAAGGAGCAATTGACGGCTAATGAAGAGTTTAGGGTTGAGTCATGATCTATTTCACATTTTCAAAAGGATATTCTGGTTCTCTGAGAAGAAAATAACTTGGTGTGCGCATGGGGGTGGAGAGTCAGTGACATGAGTGGACATAGAAAAAACAATTTGGAGACCTTTGCATCAGCTCAGTTCAGAGACAATAGTAGCTTGGCATAGGGTAATAGGACAGTCATAGTGGAGAGGCAGATAAAGTAAATGATTGAGAGATATTTAAAACGTAAAAAATGGCAGAATGTGGCAAAGATGATGTGTAGAATTCTGACTTCCAAAACTGGATAGATGGTAGTACCTTTTATTGAGAGGCGTAATGCCAAAAGAGGAACGGCTTTATGAGGAGAGATCACAGAATGACTCAGAACATATTGAATTTGAAGTGCCTTTAAGAAATCAAGTGTACTTTCATGTCAGGAGTTCCAGGCTGGTGATATACTTTTGGGAATCATTGACAAATGCGTGCCAAATTAAACAATGAATGATATTCCCAAGGAGATGGCGTAAAGTGAGAAGACTAAGAAGCTTAAGACTCAGCCTTAAAGAAGCTAAATATCTGAGAACTGGGTACCAAATAATGAGCTGGCAAAAGAGGTTAAAGGATGACCAGAGAAACAGGAAGAAGACCAGCAGAGCATGTTGCTACTGAAGTCAAAGGAAAAGAGTGCTTTAAGAATCAGGGAGATTGTGTCAAGTAGTGTTGAGAGTTGAAATATGAGGAGAATTCAAGTTTCTCTGCTGGATTTTGTGATATGGAGGTCACTGGGCACTGGTAAGTGATGGGAGTGGAAGACACGTTGGAGAGGTTAAGAAATAAGTGGGAAGTAAGATAATTTATAAACACCCCTGTTAGGAGTTTGTCTGTGAAGAACAGGAGAGCGACAAAGTGGAAGCTGACAGGGAATGTAGGGGACCCGTGAAAGATATTTAAATTTTTACCTGATGAAGAAGTATTTTTAAGTGATTGGGAAGATGCAGTTGAGATGACAGCCATAGTGTAAGTTTCCAGAGAGCCCAGGTGAAGGGATTGGACCAAACCAGGGAGCAAAGTCTCCTCCATCTTAACGGGTGGGCACAGGGCATGGGAGAGGACAGATGCACATGTCAGTGGATGAACGGGTTTGATAGGGAGAAGCTGAGGGTTTCTGACAAAAGGCTTCTATTCTCTATGAGCTAAGAGTGAAGTGGAGGTGGAGATGAAGGTTCTCGTTGTTATTTAAAATAGATGTGGCAGAAGCTTGCAGAACTAGAGGAAGGCCATGTCCAGTAGGACTCAGCTGCTACTTTTATTCAGAGGGGTTGGCCAGATGGGTGAAATGAGGTGACAGAGGAGCAACAGATTTACTCATGGTATTGGCAAAAACACATTTTGGTAAACATTTTTGCATACTTTCCAAATTTCTATTTGAAAAGTGTGTTTTTCTATTTATAATTTTTATTATATATATATACATTATATATTTTAAATTATGAATTCTGAATAGGCATTTAAAGGCTTTTAAAACCCCATTTTAAAATCATACATGAAGTCATATATTATTACCTATAATTAGTTTTAAGTCAAATATTTATAGAAAAGCCACAAAATAAAATTCTGATAATCTGTGTTTTGTACTTGTTTCCCAATAAAATATCTCATCCTACACTTATAGTTATCTTTGCCTTTGTATCTAACACAGATGTTAAATCTACTATAAAAGCTATGAGATACATTTACTTTAGAAGCTAAGGGGCAGTACAAATTGTTAATGTTATAGTTTTCATTTATGCAAATTTTAAAGAAAACAAACAACCTGATCAATGGTGATTACAAGTTTAGCAAATGATGAAAGAATGAATGGCAGAAATTTGAAATTTCTGTTTTAGAATTGGAAGGGATTTATTAGGAAATAAAAAAGCTTAGGGGTAAGTTGAAGGAGAACATGTTTCATAGAAATGTAAATGTGAATGGAAATTCAAATGGTGGACGGTTCTGGGTACTGGGTTTTACTACACACAACATGTGGACAATCAGATGTTGGTTTGTGGACGTTGGTTGGTAGCCAGTTTCCACCAGAAGATATTCTGGAGGCAGAAAGCTGTGTTTCTTGAAATGCAAGCCCCAAGTAAAGAAGATCTAAGAGGGCTCCACATTTAGGACTCAACTTTAAGCACTTTCTTTGCCGGTTTTTCTTTTTTAAATGAGAAAATCAGCCTGACACCATGATTTTATATGAATAAATTATATTCAACTGATCATCTACATTTAACATAAAATTTGTGTAGTCAATAATAAATAATGCTGCATGTCTTTCACAATACATGTCAATTTTCAAAGTTTCCTTTTGCTTTATTTTGATGTTACTAATTTGAGGTGAGTAGTACTTGGGGAAATTTATGGCTATTGTTTTACACTTAAATAAGTTAAATACTACTATTTAACTTTCTTTTCAACACAATGACTTAATAAGCGACATACATTGAGGTTTTGTAGTTAAAAGATTTATTACATTTTTTTTAATATGTTGGAGAAAGCTGATGCAAAAGACCTTGGAAAGAAGAGGAGTAAAGATGGAGAGAAGGAAAAAGAAAAGGAAAAATTCAAATGGTCTCTTCATGGTTCAAGGCCCTCATCAGACGTACAATATTCTCTACAGTCTCTGTCAGATTGTAAGTTCTCAGTCTCCTAGAATAATAATTATTGTACTTATTTCCTAAAATGCTGGAAAACACTGGAGCATAGAAATGTATTTCCTGTTTAGACATGTCTAAATAAGCTTTTCAAGGTTGCCCACAATTGTTAGGCCCTCAGATGGTTATGCATAACAGAGCAAGATCCTACATATGAGACAACGTTATCCAAGTTCTTATGGTACAACAGTCACAGAAGTGTTTACATGAAGGAGGATATATAATACTAATAAAAATATATGTTATATGTTAGTAGACATAATATATTTTTATTATAAAATATATAATTATATATTAATATGTATTAATATATGTCCTCCTCTGTGTAAATTTTATATATATGTTGATATATAAAATATATTTTTTAAACTTCATAGTCCTAACATTGGGTCATCTATCTTGGTGCTTCCAGAGTGTATATCATAATTCTCAGTTCATCCTTCTTTACATGAAAACATGTCCATTTACCTCCGGCACTATGCTTTATCTAGTTTTTTTTTTTCATTTTGTCTTTCTTAATACATTACTGTGTTTTTTCGTGAGAGCATTTTCATAGTTCTGGCTTTGTATTTTTACAGAAACATGTCTGGTGGTTTGGTAGAGAAAATACAAACACTAGTCATTATATTTTTAATTTTATACAAAAACTTGTTTTCTTATAGTGATGCCTTAAGCAATCTTTGTTGATACTGGATGACATAACAGTCCCAAAGTTACTGATAATTATTCATGTTTGTGAGAATGGCTAAACCTTTCTTTGAGTTTCTTTCTTTGTGAAAATGATGGTAACAATGCCTCTTTTTCTACCAAACTCATAGTTAAGTCAACCTCTAGATACAGAATGTGGTTCAAAGTTTGGGCTGTGGAGTAAAATTGCCTGGGTTCAGATCTCTGCTGCATGAAAAATATGTTAGAGAAGGAAAAAATTTCCCTCTACTCTCTCCAGGTTCTTCTAGCTGGTGTAAGAATTAAATTGACATGAGACAGATTAACAGAAGAAAAAGAATAATAATTATGTATGTATGAGGCCTCATAAGAAAAATGAAACCCAAGGACAAGTTAGGCAATTGAGGCTTATCTACCATCTGAGAGAAAGAAAAGGGGGTCGGGGGTTTGTGACTTCAAAAGGGAGGAAGGCAATTCACCTGGAGATTGAAAAGCAAATGTTTGGTAAACACATGTTGGCTCTACCATGCAGAGGCAGTGGGACACAGAGAGAACTCTTGTCTCTAGGCCCTGCCCTACCACACTTAGCCCATATTCTTTGTAGGTATCTCTGGTGGTAGTGCTTTTCCTGGACCAGGCCCTTTATCTGAATTCTTTTAGGCAGTTAAGGGGGAGGTAAAAAGGAAGAATTCCTGAGTACTCTGTTCTTAAAAAAAAAAAAAAAAAAAAAAAAAGCCCAAAATAATCCTCATGACAGAGAGACACATTTTAAGGTGACAAATTTTGCTCCCCTACATATACAAAATTTACTTTTTAAATGTAAAAACATATTTTTACAAGTTGGGCATAGTTCACATCTTAATCCATTTTAGAGTGATCCAGGCTTAACATCTAATTTATATATTGCGGTTCTAAAGATATTATTCTTCAGTAAACATATTATCTAGTGCAGTGAAATGTAAGTGCGTGAATTTTTTTTAACATCTTTATTGGAGTATAATTGCTTTACAATGGTGTGTTAGTTTCTGCTTTATAACAAAGTGAATCAGGTATACATATACATATGTTCCCATATCTCTTCCCTCTTGCGTCTCCCTCCCTCCCACCCTCCCTATCCCACCCCTCTAGGTGGTCACAAAGCACCGAGCCGACCTCCCTGTGCTATGTGGCTGCTTCCCACTAGCTATCTGTTTTACATTTGGTAGTGTATATATGTCCATGCCACTCTCTCACTTTGTCCCAGCTTACCCTTCCCCCTCCCCGTGTCCTAAAGTCCATTCTCTAGCAGGTCTGTGTCTTTATTCCTGTCTTGCCCCTAGGTTCTTCATGACCTTTATTATTTTTTTCCTTAGATTCCATATATATGTGTTAGCATACGGTATTTTTCTCTTTCTGACTTACTTCACTTTGTGTGACAGACTCTAGGTCCATCCACCTCATTACAAATAACTCAATTTTATTTCTTTTTATGGCTGAGTAATATTCCATTGTATATATGTGCCACATCTTCTTTATCCATTCATCCGATGATGGGCACTTAGGTTGCTTCCAGGTCCTGGCTATTGTAAATAGAGCTGCAATGAACATTTTGGTACATGACTCTTTTTGAATTATGGTTTTCTCAGGGTATATGCCCAGTAGTGGGATTGCTGGGTCATATGGTAGTTCTATTTGTAGTTTTTTAAGGAACCTCCATACTGTTCTCCACAGTGGCTGTATCCATTTACATTCCCACCAACAGTGCAACAGGATTCCCTTTTCTCCACACCCTCTCCAGCATTTATTGTTTCTAGATTTTTTGATGATGGCCATTCTGACCAGTGTGAGATGATATCTCATTGTAGTTTTGATTTGCATTTCTCTAATGATTAATGATGTTGAGCATTCTTTCATGTGTTTGTTGGCAATCTGTATATCTTCTTTGGAGAAATGTCTATTGAGGTCTTCTGCCCATTTTTGGATTGGGCTGTTTGTTTTTTTCATATTGAGCTGCATGTACTGATTGTAAATTTTGGAGATTAATCCTTTGTCAGTTGCTTCATTTGCAAATATTTTCTCCCATTCTGAGGGTTGTCTTTTGGCCTTGTTTATGGTTTCCTTTGCTGTGCAAAAGTTTTGAAGTTTCATTAGGTCCCATTTGTTTATTTTTGTTTTTATTTCCATTTCTCTAGGAGGTGGGTCAGAAAGGATCTTGCTGTGATTTATGTCATAGAGTGTTCTGCCTGTTTTCCTCTAAGAGTTTGATAGTGTCTGGCCTTACATTTAGGTCTTTAATCCATTTTGAGTTTATTTTTGTGTATGGTGTTAGGGAGTGTTCTAATCTCATTCTTTTACATGTACCTGTCCAGTTTTCCCAGCACCACTTATTGAAGAGGCTGTCTTTTCTCCACTGTATATTCTTGCCTCCTTTGTCAAAGATAAGGTGACCATATATGCGTGGGTTTATCTCTGGGCTTTCTATCCTGTTCCATTGATCTATATTTCTGTTTTTGTTAAGTGTGTGAATTTTAAAGGAATAAATCAAAACCTTTTAATTAAAAATAAAAACAATAGAGGAAAATAAATTCTATTATTTTGGCCAAAATCTTTAAAGAACAAAAGCATCCTGAATCAAATGGGGTAATTTCAGGGGTATTAAGGAACACATGAATAAATATTGATGTTCAGGAGCAAATCTACAGGCATTAAACATTCCAAACTAAGTTACCTTCTTAGTTTCGATTCTTCATGGGAGGATTAATTTATTTATGTTTTCTTTCTACTTGAAATGACATAGAAACTCTCAGAATTCCTTAAATTCAAAATAAAGATTCTATGAAAGCTAAGTTACATTGACAGATAGCTAGAGTGAGTTTATGTAATAAGTGTTTTACAATGAAGTAAAATGATTTCTTAATGAATTATATGGTACTATTGTGAAGGTAAAACTGACGAGACATTCTAAAATAGATGTACATTTGAGATTTAACATTTATTATATGCATGCAGAGTCATTTACCTATATTTCTTCAACAAAGATAAGTTCATTAAGGAATTTGAACAGTCTACTAAGACCTGCCAGTTCCATTTTGTCTAGAATTTCCATGACACAATATGTGTTTGGTTTTACAGGTTCTTCAGCAATACAGTCCCCTCAGATAGTTGTATATGCTACCTTTACACCTCTCTATTTGTTTGAAAAGAAGATCTTTTTATTAGAGAAGATGGTAAGTACTCAAGGCCAAGAAATTCAGTATAATTTATGGTGTGTGTGTGTGTGTGTGTGTGTGTGTGTTGTAGTAAAAGGTATATCAGAATTTAATCAAAATTTCATTCCTGAATTTCAGTCCTCTTATCTCTATAATTAGGCACTTAGGTACAAGGACCTGGAACATCCAAAATTTTCTTAGATGACTGCAATAGTTTTAACTACAAAAAAAAAAAAAAAGGATGTAGTCTCATATTTTTATCAATTCCTTTCATTGTAAACAAAAGGCATCAAATTATATATTTCAGTGAGAAGTGTGTAAGCCATTCCTAAGTAATAATAAATCATCTTTCTATAAACAGGTCATACATATTTTCTTAACCTAAGACAACTTAAATAAATGCATATTGAGGGCTAGTAAACCACTGCTATGAGCTCCTTGTATCTTAAAGTAATACACACAAAAATGTTAATTGTTTTTTTCTTATAAATCTAACAACTTATAGAAAACTTAGAAAATATGGACAAAGATAATAAACTATTCATAGTATAAACACCTAGTCATAGACACTATTAACATTTTGGCGTATACACTTTGACTGTTTTTCTTGTCTGCATATTTTCTATGTGTACATGTGTATAAACGTTTTTACTCAGGGGAATTCTATTTTACTTTCTGTTTAGAAACCAGCTTTTTCACTTGACACTGTATCATTAACATTTTCCCATGATGTGAAATATTTGACAACATAATATTTAATAAGTTACATGGGATGCATTGGTTTGCCATAATTTTTTAAGTTATCTTTGGTTCTGGGACATAAAAATTATTTTTCTCCTTCCCTTTTAAAGAGTAAAGCCAGATTACTCTTCAGTCTACTTAAAAAACAGCCTATTGTATTTGTATTGATTCCTAACACTTTGGGGAACTTTTAGACATCCAACACTTTATTGCTAGAATTTTATATGTTCTGAAATCACTACATCAAAGTATGAGAAGACACGGATATAATTATTTGTTTAGTTAGAAATAGCTGAGTATTAGAAATTGAATGGAAATTTGGTTGAAATGTTTACAGTTTCAATTCTCTGATTACTGCACTTTACTGTGTGCATTACATTTATCTTCTTGATGATCTGCCCAAGGGGCATAGTGTTATCATTCCTTCTCCTTCCCTTCCTTCCTTTCCTTCCCCCTTCCTTGCTTCCTCCCTTCCTTCCTCCCTCCCTTCCTTCCTTCCTCCCTCCCTCCCTTCCTCCCTCCCTCCTTTCCTTCCTTCCTTCCTTCCTTCCTGCCTCCCTCACTTCCTCCCTTCCTCGCTCCCTTCCTTCCCCCTTCCTCCCTTCCTTCGCTCCACCCTCCCTTCCTTCCTCTCTCCCTTCCTTCCTCCCTCCCTTTCTTCCTCCCTCCCTTTCTTCCTCCCTCCCTTTCTTCCTCCCTCCCTTTCTTCCTCCCTCCCTTGCTTCCTCCCTCCCTCCCTTCCCTGCTTCCTCCCTCCCTCATTTCCTTCCTTCCTTCCTTCCTCCCACCCTCCCTTCCCCCCTTCCTACCTCTCTTCCTTCCTCCCTCCCTCCCTTCCTCCCTCACTCCCTCCCTTCCTGCCCTCCTTCCTTCCTCCCTCCCTTCTCTTCCCTCCCTTCCTTCCCTCCTTCCCCCCTTCCTCCCTCCCTTCCTTCCGTCCTTCCTCCCTCCCTCCATTCCTCCCTTCCGCCCCTCCTTCCTCCCTCCCTCCCTTCCTCCCTCCCTCCCTTCCTCCCTCCCTTCCTTCCTCCCTTCCCTCCTTCCTCCCTCGCTCCCTTCCTTCCCTCCTCCGTCCCTTCCTCCCTCCCTTCCTTCCTCCCTCCCTCCCTTCCACCCTCCCTCCTTTCCTCCATTCCTTCCCTCATTCCTCCCTCCCTTCCTTCCTTCCTTCCTCCCTCCCATCCTTCCTCCCTCCCTTCCTCCCTCCCTCCTTTCCTTCCTTCCTCCCTCCCTTCCACCCTCCCTCCCTTCCTTCCTTCCTCCCTTCCTTCTGTCCTTCCTTCCTTCTCTCCTTCCTCCCTCCTTCCCTTCCTTCCTCCCTCCATTCCTTCCTTCCTCCCTCCATTCCTTCCCTCCTTCCTCCCTCCCTCCCTTCCTCCCTCCCTCCCTTCCCTGCTTCCTCCCTCCCTCATTTCCTTCCTTTCTTCCTTCCTCCCTCCCTCCCTTCCTCCCTTCCTGCCCTCCTTCCTCCCTCCCTTCCTTCCTTCCTTCCTCCCTCTCTTCCTGCCTCCCTCCCTCTCTCCCTTCCTCCCTCCCTCCCTTCCTTCCTCCCTCCTTTCCTCCCTCCCTTCCTTCCACCCTTCCTTCCTTCCTCCCTCCCTTCCCTCCTTCCTCCCTTCCTTCACCCCTGCCTTCCTCCCTCCCTCCCTTCCTTCCTCCCTCCCTCCCTCCTCCCTCCTCCCTCCCTCCCTCCCTTCCTCCCTCCCTCCCTTCCCTCCTCCCTCCCTCCCTCCCTTCCTTCCCTCCTTCCTCCCTCCTTGCCTTCTTTCTCTCCTTCCTCCCTCCCTTCCTTCCCTCCTCCCTCCCTTCCTTCCCTCCTCCCTCCCTCCCACCCTTCCTCCCTCCCTCCCTTCCTCCCTCCCTTCCTTTCTTCCTACCTCCATCCCTCCCTCCCTTCCTCCCTCCCTCCTTTCCTTCCTTCTCTCGCTCCCTGCCTTCCTTCCTTCCTCCTTCTTTCCTCCCTCCCTCCCTCCCTCCCTCCTCCTCTCCCTTCTTCCCTTCCCTCCTTCCTCCCTTCCTTCCCTTCTTCCTCCCTTCCTTCTTTCCTCCTTCCTCCCTCCCTTCCCCCCTCCCTTCCTTCCTTCCTCCCTCCCTCCCTTCCCTCCTCCCTCCCTCCCTTCCCTCCTCCCTCCCTCCCTCCCTCCCTTCCTCCCTCCCTTCCTTCCTCCCTCCCTTCCTCCCTCCTTTCCTCCCTCCCTTCCTTCCTCCCTCCCTTCCTTCCTCCCTCCCTCCCTCCTTCCTCTTCCTCCTTTTCCTCCTCCTCCTTTCTTTTTAGATAGGAAGCATTCCTTCCTGCGACAATCTGTAATATAACAAGGGTAATATTGTCAAGACAACAGAACATAATGTGCCATTATGAATGTAGAGAAAGGGGCAGTGTGTCTGTTTTTATTTCAAAGTTATTTACCTTTAGCCATGGTTAAATCCTAGTGTGCTTCCCAGGCTTCCGAGTCTTCCGAGTTAGGATTTCAGCTGCCTGTGTCAGCCCTGATTTTTTTTTAATCTCCTTACCCAGCCTTGGCCTAGGTGTTGTCTTAGATATTCCAGTAGTCTAACATCATAGACTACAAAAGAACATGAGCCATGCTTTATGGAGTGTCCTGGCCTCACGTATGGGAAGTACTTAAACACTTTTTAAAACTGAAAAATATAAAGATAGAATTTACATCTTCATTACACAAAGAAGGTGCAAAATAATCCACTTGAACTTTTTGCTGTTCTACTGAAAAATTAACCTGTAAACACAAAATTTTTAATTGAAAAAACAAAGAAACTCTCATGTTTATTCATTAATTCAACAGATGTTTATTAATTGTTTATTAATTGAATTACCCCACATGTCCTAAACAATGAGCTGGGATCTGAGGACACCATGATGAACATGACTAATAAGGACGCTCCCCACAAAGTTTAGAGTCAATGAGAAAGGCAGATGAGCAACAACAGTAATAAAGTTAGAAGATTCTCATGATAGAGAGTGCCTGGAACATGGTAGATGTAGCATTAAAATAAAATAAAGTTGAATGAGTGACCAAATAAATGAATTAATGAAGGAGTGGATAAATGAGTATTGGACACATAGCAGAAACACATCTTTCTCTCCAGTGGGTGACTAGGGAAGTCTTCCTAAAGGGGGAAAAAAAATGTTTAAGCAGTGGCTTTAAGATGTTAGCCTGGAAAATAGGAAAAAGTGTGCTTGAAGCAGAGGGAAGCTTATGTGGGAAAGTCTGAAGGTGAAGGAGAACCCACTGGGTTCGAGGGACTACTAGAGGTTGAACAGATTGCAAAGGGAGAAGTGTTAGAGGCAGCTTGAGATGTGGGAGGGAGCCAGGATGTGCAGAGTATTATAAATCCTCCTTTTGGGGGTTGAAATGACTTAAAGGGCCCAGAGTTTCAGAAATGAGCCCAGTGTCTATAACAGTAATGAAATGAACTTCAAGGCTGTAATGAATTGACTACAGCGTTACAGTCTCCTGCTGATTCTTTTACATTATTTATTAGGATGAACACTGGTAAAAATCAGAATGTAAAGATGATATAATATTTTCAAGCTGAATCTACAGAAAACAAGTTCTGTTCTAGTGGAATTTTGTTAAATGGAGTACATTGCAAAAAATTCTAACCCCAAAGACAATGAGACCAGGCTGTAAAAATAAAGTCAATACTTTTATTTAAAGAATTGGTAAAGAATGCAAGAATAAAAGAAAAAAAAACTTGGGAAGAAACAAAGTGTTAAGAATTACCCCACATTTTCCCCCATCCTCTTTCTCCTGGATCTTCTAAGTGGTTTTAGTTTTATTTAAATGGGTGAGCTGGGAGTTCTAAAAAAGCCTCCCCTATCTACTCAAAATCCTACTTTTAGAATGTCTGAGGTGGGATGGGGTAAGGGAGTGAAAGCGTTTTATGGACAAGGAAACTTCTAGTTTGTCTCACATAATGAATTATTCAAAAATATTTCTTGAAGGCCTATTCAGTATTTCACTAGAATGTTTCACTATTCTAAATTTCTCTCTGTCCCTAATTCTAATCTAAGGAAATTTGTGCCCCTTGAACAAAGTTTCTCGATATCAAACTATAACTATTATTAATAGCATTACTTTATGTCATTCAGAAGTATTGTGTAGTATGTTGGAAATAAAACGAAGTAAGAGAAACTGGCTTACATACCTTACATCAAGCTAGTACTTTTGTGGATTATTCAAACAATACAATAGGTGAAAATACCATACTTAATTATTTGACACAATATCTTACATTTTCTAAATGCCTTAAATAGTTTTATTTTCTGATGCTCTGCAGCTCAAAAAAGAAAGCAAACAGACTACAATTGTGATTGCAATTGTAAGAAGGAGTTGAGATGTGTAGACCAAATTTTTGAACAGTAAACTATCTGGGAATTATTCAACTTATAAATACTACTTTGGATATTATTTAAATGTAAATTTTACAGTAATGTATTTTTATTACTATACCGAGACATTAACTTATTGAATAACAGCAATGTATTCTTCCATAAATTCTTATTGGAAAGGGTTCCTTTCAGGTGTTGGGAAACTTCTAAAATTTGACAGAGTTAAAGTTTAGCCTTTATAGCATCTATACAAAAAAGGTTTAGCCTTTATAGCATCTATGAAAAAAAATTTTTAAGCCACTCTAAGGCATAATTCCAGGGATTTCTGAATTT
Source organism: Delphinapterus leucas (assembly GCF_059928025.1). Lineage (NCBI taxonomy): Eukaryota > Metazoa > Chordata > Mammalia > Artiodactyla > Monodontidae > Delphinapterus > Delphinapterus leucas. Next base: position 78,063,167 of record NC_143140.1, read on the forward strand.
TTCAGTGAATTGTTAACATTCACAGATGGGATAAAGGGGATGTGGCATTTTCCTCTCCTTTAAATTAGGCCTTTTTAAAAAAAAAAAACAGAAAAACATTGAAGTGCTTTCCTCTTTATTTCACATACTTATAATGCTTTTAAGTGTCTCTACTGGACTTAATAATGCACTGATTAACTCTTTCTTACAATTATTAATTATTACCATCATAATTAATCTCTGGATTCAGGAAGAACTGTTCTAGCTCAGGGATATACCCCCGCCTATTTTGTGCCTCAACTATAGATTGAGCTACAGTTTGAGCTATAGAAAAACAGCCCCAACAGCAAGGCATGTTGTAGCTGAGGCAATAATTTAGAATAGGCTAAAAGGTGGGTTTCTGATCCCAATTTAAATGACTGCTTTATAAATTTACATTTTCAAACATTGCTATTTGCATAGAAATCAATGATGCAAAATCACTAGGAAGAAAAATAGTTACTGGCAAAACTGACTTTAAGGTAGTTAATATTTTATTTTACTTTAAATGTTTCAACATTTAGACCGTGAACATGAGAATTTGACTACAGTGTACATTACTTTAACTTTCACATACTTTTTGATTACTTATGGCATATTTCAGCCATCAGTCAGTAACTGAATTTCTACTTAAATCTTATTCTGAATTGTTCCAAAGCCAAGTGGCTTCAGGAGATCTGAACCGTCAAATATGGAAAGCATCTGCCTGGGAAACGACTTGATCTGGCAGGACACAGGGCAGCCTCTACCCTCTGTCCTTCTGTGAATGCCTCCATTGTCAGGCGTGATCATGAGGATTTCGTGTGGGCGGAGCCTGAGGACACTGTAGACAAGGCAACCGCTTACCCTCATGGACCTGACGCCTAAAGGCAGTGGGTTTTTTTGAACACTACGTAGCAATTGCTGGTGCTTAAAAAACAAACTAACAAAGACTTTACATGTTAAGGACTGCATCAAAGCTTTAACCTATAAAAATAGTAGTTGATTAATTTTGGACCAAAACTGATATACTAAGACTTCTGCAATCTCATAGAATCTTAAACTCTTAGAACTGAAAAGTGGCTTCTGGTTCTAGTCTCTCATTTTGTAAATAAGGAAAGGGGGCCCCAGATAACTTAAAAGATGGAAAGAAATACAAAGAGTAATAGTGCTTATGTTAAGGGATGTAGAAATACGGGTGGTTATTTTTTTTCTTATTACCACTATGTCTCTCTAGTGGTGATAGTATTTTTATAATGACGAAAAGTATTATCTTAAGTGCATGAAGCAAATACAAGAATCCTTTTAAATCTGCCTTCCACCTTTTAGGCTGATTCTGCTGAGAAGCTTAGGGAATATGGGCTTTCCCACACCTGTAGCCATCCTGTGCTGGTGACAAGAACTAGGTCTTGCCTGCTTATAGCACCACCAAAACTACCTCCTATACCTCCGTGGAAACTCCTTCGTCAAAAAAAGGAAACTGTTATAACAGATGAAGCTCAAGGTATGAATCATATTGTCTGAAAATCTTATTAACATTTCTCTCTATGAAGTTCTAATAGTTTCATTTGTAATGAGATACATATCAAGGCAAACAACTCAACATTACAGTTAAAACCTTCATTTAATTTTATGTCCGAATTTTATGTCTTTAAAGGATTAATTCTGCACATCTCAGACGCCAAGCAGTTTGGTTTTCATGTCTAAACTGGCCAGATATATAAAGGCCATTCTTTGGGTGATGGCATTGTGATTATAACTGTGATAAAAAAGTGGTTTGTAGTAAATAACATAGAAGGTTAAGTAGCATATACGTTAGACCACTGGTGTGAATTTCTAACATGGGCATCATTCTACAGTGCCCTGTAGGACATAATCTTTGAATTGACTGATTTCTGTTTGAAACTCGTATAGGAATAGGACTTTTACCCTGGGCTGGTTCCTGTGTCAGTGTTGTCATGTAGCCACAGTGAATGGCAGTTGTGCTCAGAAATACACAGGTTCACACAGGTTGAGAATGGGGCAGGGAGACTGTTCCCACCTTGTTCTTATTCTCACCTTTTATTTCTAAATTCCTCATAATCCATGTCTAATTCTTCGCTCCTTCAATCATTTTCTCGACAAGTCTTCATTTTTACTCCTTTTTCCATGAGCACCACGTTTGAATGGAAGAGAGACCAAGATGGCGAGAGAAGAAATGAGCGAGACCATAAATGAAAAATCAGAAGGAGAGGGGATTAGAAAAGAAAAACTAATAATTAAAAAATTATTGCTTAGAGGAATAACTTAATTTGTTTATATTAATTCAGCATAAACATATGGCCTTTCCGTAGCTAATTTATACTTGCGATTTTTAATGAAGGGTGATAGAGAATTGTGGTGCTATGGTTTACATATGTATATGTGTGTATGTGTGTATATATATTTCCCATTCCGAAAAGTTTAAATTATCTTTGTTCAAAAACAGCTTTTTTTGTTATCTTTTTTGTGTTCATTTCCTTGCTTTCGCATTTTCTTCCTTTGTCTTTTCCAATACCTCAGTATCTTCTAATTGTATCCATCCAGTAACAGGTCATCACATTCTAGAAGTTATTGCATTAGGGTTCACAGGCCTGTCCTTGAATGAACAATGAAGACAAAGCCATGATGAACATACCTAGTGCCAGTTTACTAAAGGCATCCCCGAGAAGCATATAAATAAGCTTTAAGTGGTTGGGCTCATGAACCATGGCTTGTACCCTTATTGATGGTGCTTGCTGTGGCTTCTGCTACCAATTCAAGTGTTGCTGATCCTTCAGTGCAGGGGAGAGGAACCATATTTCAGTCACAGGGTAATACGTAAGTCTCATTGGTACTCAGGATCCTAAAACCGCATTAGCCACAGAGATTGGAGTATTTACCTGTTCCTTGCCTCCTACTTCCAACCATAATTTACACGTTTTTAAGATATAAATAACAACTGTTAACCATGTAATTTTCCTCACATTTGCTTTCTGCCTACATTTATACAACCAGTACAGCTGGTGGCAAAGATTTTCTAGCACAACATGTTTTTATCCTGGCCAGAAAAGAACAAAGATTAAAGAAATATCTGGTTTAGATATACAGGAGAAATGGTCAGTTCATCTTTTTTTTTTTATTAGACTTGTCTGCCTCTCTCCCTCCTGCTTGATTATTTCAGTTACTTCCTTACATTCCTTGAGTTTCTGCAATGGGCTGTTTGTGCCACCAAAGTGCCAACTGTTGCTTTGGATTCCAAGAACTTTCCAGTTTCCTCCCTCCCTCCTTCCCTTCCCTCCTTCCTTCCTATCTTCTTCTGTCTTTCCAACCAAAGATCAGCATTCACATGATGCTTGAAAGAAAATCTTTTACTACTGAATGCTATATTTTAGTTAAATGCATAGAGCCACACAACCGTTCTTCATTCAGAACATCAGGAATAGCTGAATGAAAGGAAAAATACTGAGCATTCAGCTACTTCCTGATTTTGATATTGACTGTTGTGTAATTCTGTGTAATTTGATAGCTCCATTGTAAGCTGGGAAAGAAAACCTACAGATTGATGGGATTCCATAACCACAGTGTCCTCCTTTGAGGCTCACCACATCATTGTCTTTCTTCTCTCTATTGGATTTAATATTTAAAGTGAAATTAACAGGAAACAGAGAGAGAGAGAGAGAGAGAGAGATCAGTATAGAGGTTATCACAGAACAAGCACAGAGAAGTCATGTGCACTGTGTCATAGTCTCACTTCTCTTCGTCCTGTGGTCATCCTTTCCACTGCTATAGGAGCTTATTTAAAATAATTATGCCTAATGTTTAATTTCAATGTTCACCGTGTTAGTGCATGGGTTGTGTGCTATATCCATTGAGAATTTACTTCTATGTCAGCTTCAGACGTCTTTAGGAATACCCACAACATTTTTCTTGACTACTGCTTTCTTTTCTACTTATGACCTTTACTTTGTTACATTTTCTGTTCTTCCACTACCTCCATGTATTAGTCCACATTTTTTCATGTCCTGAGCAATTGTGTTGTAGAGGTTAACTAAAAGAACACATTTTTAGTAAAAGACTTTTATAGAAAGTCTTTTGTGTATGTGAAATAGCAGCAAATGCCAAGTAATAACTCTAGGAGACACTGCTGACTTTCTCCCTTGAGACTTCATTGTTTCACGTTGTAAATCTGGAAAGCAACTGAGAAGTAGACTAAAGAAATCTCATATTGGTAGGATCTATAAAGTCCTTTTTAATACAAAACTTTATGTATCGTAGTACATTTCTATTTAACTCTATTGAAGTTTGCTGGGTAAATAGTTAATCTAATCAGTACTGCATTAAATGTCAAATTTTACATATAATCTTGGAAAATTTTTAAAAAGTACATCACATTACCTTTTTCTTTTTAGAATTAGTAGTAAAGAAGCCTGACCAGTTTCTTGAGATTTCAAGTCCATTTTTGAATTATAGAATGACTCCATTTACAATCCCAACAGAAACGTAAGTATAGAACATTCTTTCCCATGAATTCATCTTGTTAACAGATGAAGCATTTTGTGATTTGTGCAGTTAAAAATGTATCCCTTGGTGACAAATGTATTAAAGTTTGTGTCAATGCACTGATCATAGGAAAATAAAATTTTTAGGTACTATTTCACAGTAATAAACAGTTAAGATAAATTTTGAATTGTTCGAAACGAGGCCTAAATATGTCTGGCTTTATAGTTTTGGCTTCTGCTTCAGAACAACACAGTATTTTGTTATACTTTAAACATTAGCACTGGGGAATGTTTCTGGTTATTACCTGATAATTAAATCACAAGATCAAATGATTGTCATAAAAACCTGGGAGATGAAGTCTGTCACTCTTAGAGGAGAAAAAAAGAGCTAACTAAATACAACAGCAAAGACAATGAAGAAGAAAAAGGAGGAAGGGGAGGAAGAATCCAAATCTACTAATATTTGAATGTGACAATAGGGGTAGAAATAAAAATTATCATCCTGGGTCTAACGTTTTTAATGAGTTCATAGTGGTGAAAAGGAAGTCCACAGATAGCAATAATGAGAAGGAATAGTGGGTGATACGATTATTACCACTAAAAGTGTGGTGATTTGTTATGAAGCAATTGACAACTAACACATGAATATATACATAATCAAGGATTATCAAATCTATTCTTTAAACTTGTGCAGTTAAATGTACTTCAATAATCCCTCAATAAAGTTGTAAAATATAAAAATAAATACTAGTATTTAAAATGGTTTAAAAAATAGGGATTCTAGAATCAAGGAGTGTAATAACTGAAATTTTAGAATTCAGTGGATGTGTTTAATCACAGATAAGATACAGCAAAAAAAAGACAATTAGCAAAGTGGAAAATAAGTCAAAAGATAATATCCAGACTGAAGTATGGAGACCAAAAAAAAAAAAAATGAGGAAAAGTATAATAAAAGACATGTAAGAAAAGTTGAAAAAGACCAACATACTTGCAAGTGGGTCTCAGAAGTAGAGGAGAGTTTGGGGATAATCATGAAATAAAAATATAATGGCCAAAATTATCCCAAAAGTTAAAAAAAATCAAGTCAAGATTCAGCAAGTTCTGAAAAAAAGTCAAGTAATGTAAATGCGGAGAAAACTGCAGCTAGATAATCATAGTAAAACCATAGACAAACATAATACAATAATATATAGATATAAAGCAAAAGAAATACTGCAAAAAAATCAGCATGGATAAATTTCACACACAAAAATATTAGACCAAAGTAATCTGGTATAAAAAGTATACAGTTTAGTTTTAATTATTCTATTAATATAGATTTTAAAAAGAAAAGAAAAAGCAACATATGGTGTTGGAAGTCTTGATAGTGGTTACCTGTGGCGAGGAGTGCTAGCTGTGATTGGGAAGCATGTCTGGCAGGGCTTGTGGAGTGCTGGTAATATTAATATCTCTTGATCTGAATCTGAATATCTCTTGATCTGATATGGCCATATTTACTTGGTGATTTTTCAGCAAGTTTTACATTTATGATGTGTATACTTTTTTGAATTTTTTTTTAAACTTTACTAGAACGTCGTTAAAACTTTTGAACGGCTGACAGGTCACAAATATAATGACAATTAGATGTGTTTCATCCTCCTCTTGGATATATTAAAATCCACGATAAGAATATAAGCTGATGGGGCTTCCCTGGTGGCGCAGTGGTTGAGAATCTGCCTGCTAATGCAGGGGACACGGGTTCGAGCCCTGGTCTGGGAGGATCCCACATGCCGCGGAGCAACTGTGAGCCTGTGAGCCACAACTGCTGAGCCTGTGCTCCTCAGCAAGAGAGGCCACAATAGTGAGAGGCCCGCGCACCGCGATGAATAGTGGCCCCTGCTTGCCACAACTAGAGAAAACCCTCGCACAGAAACAAAGACCCAACACAGCAAAAATAAATTAATTAATTAATAAACTCCTACCCCCAACATCTTAAAAAAAAAAAAGAATATAAGCTGATGAATAAAAGCAATCAAAATTTAGATCAGAATTCTGTTCATTGTACTGTCCTACTTTTAGAGCTTCTTTACATCATAGCCTGTTAATTTAAATTTTATGGACACTAGTTAAGTTGAAAATATTAGAAACATTATTCAAATGTTTGAACTTAAGGCTCCTGCAGTTCTATGCATCAACGATTAAACACTGAAAAGTGGGTGAAGAGGGACCCCCTAGGCAGCACTAGTAGACAAACATGGCATTTAGCCATGTCAAGCTTTATAAACAAAAAAAACAATTTGCTGCTTCTTTGGTTTTAAAAATTTGTTCTGTTATGTATTTGCAAATCTAGTTTTCCTCAAACTTTTATTTTAACTTATAAAAAATCTTATTTTATACATAAATTATTAATTTCTATAAAAGTTTTAAATAAATTTAGTTAGCTGAATTTAAACATTTTAAATTGCATTTACAACAGTACTATATATTATTTTTGCTTTAAGTAATTCTTGAAAAGGCAAAAATCATCACAAAATCTTGACAATTATATAAATCATCATTAAAAGTTCAAATAATCAAAATGTTTTTTGGTAACCTTGGTTTTTCCTATGTACACTATTGGTTTTTACAAACCAAAATTTTCTTATACCTATAACTTAATTATAAACCTAAAATTAAATATAAAGCTACACATTTTATAGCCTAATTTGTTGGATTATGTAACATGCTACACTTCTTTCACCTGTTACAAATACAAAATACCACATAAAGACAATTTTCTTAAACGTAACATAAAAATACTAATGCTTTATACTTTTTCCAATTAATTTTATAGTTAGTGTTATCCACTAAGATGATGATTTTACCATATTCCAAATAATTTTTGATTATCTCTTAGCTTACTGAGATTGCATATTACTCAAATATTTTGCGGATTGTATGAACCAGAGCTGCATACCACCAGGACAAATTTTCTTAGGATTCAAACTGTCACACGCAGGCTTCTAGAATCCCTATGCCAAGAGAGACCACAAATGCGTTGGTTTCATAACCTGAACTTCCGACGTTGACTCTCTTACTTAATTTTCGTATGCTTTCTTTCAGCGTTTTTACCTAATTAAGTTGCATGAAATTCTTTAACCCAGGTCTAGGTGACTTCAACACTTGATTGGATTCAATCAAGTGATTGGATTCAGTGAACTAATCTATCCACTGCTTGAACCTGTTATGAATTCCCTAGTATATCCATTTTATCTGGCAGAGCCCAAAGCAGAAATATGTGAATGGCATTTCCTTGCACCTGACTGCTGGACAGTCAGAGTTCTCAGGTCAGCATAAGAGCAAAGCCGTTTTTTTGGCGAGCCTTGGATTATGAGTGCTACACAATTGCCTTTCCTTGGAACACTGTCACTGTAGTAACAACATGCCCCGTTTGCCCAGTCCTGGCTCCTGGCCTTGTTTTAGAGAATCAGAGCCTCACAGATATGTTTGTGCTACCCTCTAGTGGCAGTTTCAGAGACACTTAGCTTGAGGTGAACCAAGTTTTACAGAACACTAGCAAGGAAAAATCCAAAAGTATGGGAAGTTCTGTATACATGAAATTTAATTTTATCTTTGAAACACCTAATATATTTGTACTATAACAAATATCTTTTTATTGTACCCATAAACTTCTAGCTGTGGCAACACTGATTTGGGGTCATGTCAGCAATAACTTGAAAGAAAATACTGTACACTTGGGTAGCTAGTATAAATATCACAGTTGTAAGGGCTCAACATGCATCATTAAATTTTTGACTCCAAGCCCTATTTCACTGCTACATTACTCTGATACTTAATTAAATCACTTCTAAATGCCAGGTTCCTATGTGTTCTGATCATCAACATTCAAAGATGGCCACCATAGCTTTAAAATAAATAGCATTCCAGAAAAGTTTTACACCATTGCAGTGACTGATAGAGGATATTGCTCCAGCAGTATATAGAGCAATTAAATATTTTTTAACATGAAGCAAAATAAATCACTGGTTGTAAAAGAATGAGAATGATAAAATGAAAAAAACCAGAACTTCCTATTGTTGAGCAAACATCACTATGCAACGGAATATTATTCAGCCATTCAAAAAGAAGGAAATCTTGCCATTTTTGTGACAACATAGATGGACCCTGAGGACATCTCAAGTGAAATAAGTCATACAGAGAAAGACAAATACCATATGATCCCACTTATACGTGGAATCTAAAAAAGACAGACAAGCAAACATACTCATAGATACAGAGTACAGGAGAACAGACTGATGACTGCCAGAGGCAAGGCATGGGGGTGGATGAAATGGGTGATGGGGGTCAAAAAGTACAAACTTCCAGTTGTAAAATAAATAAGTCCTGGGGCATAATGTGTAGCATGGTGACTATAGTTAATAATACTGTGTTGTATATTTGAAAGTTACTAAGAGAGTGGACGTTAAACGTTCTCATCACAAGGAAAAAAACTGTAACTGTGTGTGGTGACCTACGTTAACTAGAATAGTGGTGATCATTTTGCCATATATACAAATATTGACTCATTATGTTGTATACCTGAAACTAATATAATTTTATATGTCAAATATATCTCAATAAAAGCTGCAGTTATTTATTAGTAGCTTTAAACAAGAGATTAAGATAACAGAAGTTTTTTTCTTTTTTTTCCATTAGTCATTTTGTACGAACTTTGATTAAGAAAGGGGTGCTTCCAGGATCTGGTTTATCTTCCCTTACTGAAAATGATGAAACTACAACCTTTAGCCAGACAGACTTAAGTCAATTGACAAGAAATATGTCTCAGGTAACTATGTTACTCTTATTATTAGCCTGATTCTTAACTATAAAAAATTTTTTTCTTAAATTGTGAAATATATTATACATAAATGCATTTGAGCAGAATAAAGAATACTGAAACTAAACTTCTTACGTACCCATCTTCTAGATTAGAAAGTGGAATATTCATCTCTCATAGATGTCTCCTGTGTTCTCTTTTTTTGGGGGGTGTGCACTGCATGGCATGTGGGATCTTAATTCCCCAACCAGGGATTGAACCCGTGCCCCCTGCAGTGGAAGCACAGTCTTAAACACTGGACCACCAGGGAAGTTCCACATGTGTCTCTTCTGAATTGTGTCTCCTATCTGTCATACAAGGTCTGGTATTTGTCAACTCATGCTCTTCTAATTTTGTCAGTTATGTACACGTTTATGAACAATATATAGCTTGGTTTCATTGTCATCCTCATTTTATTTTTGTGGGCTCTTGTATTAATTCTTCTGGGATTTCTTAATGTTGCTTATGAGATTTGTCTCTTTTGCCACATGTTACAGTTCATTCACTTCACTGGCCAAAGATATTTAATACATAACTAGTCTACCATTTAAAAACATCTTTCACAGTGTTAATGGCTACATTCATTGCTTTTTGTTTCCTGCTATTGCAAGCAGTGGTACCATGACTCATCTTGACTGTCCCTGTACACACATGCAAGAGTTTCTGTAGTTCCAGGGTTTGTGAACTTTTCTGTGTTATGTCTCCCTTTGTCAATTTTCTAAAACACATGATGAATACAACTTATCTCTTTCTGCATATGAGCTGAGTATTGGCAACAGGGAACAGTGGAAAGCAGAACAGCTGTCTGGGTTAGCACCGTGTGAACATACAACTTCACGATTTGGTGGTTGAAGGTATACTAAAGGATAGCTCCCAGATAGTTGGGCAGTTCAGGTTACAAGAGTGTCTGTAGACAGGAAGATGTGACCACATGGAATCTGACAATGGGCCTAATAACTGCTGTAACTTCAAGCATATGTGACATTTTGGATTTTGTGACAACTCTAATATAATGTAAAATATTGTGATATCTTTCATGGATAAAGTCACAGTTATTGCCAATAACACTGTAGCTGCTCACCTGCATTGATAAATTGAAAACTGAAGAAAACTGAATGCTGAACTTCAGCTAAAGATGAAAATAATCTTTCAAGCAACCATGTTCATGGATTCCTAAAATCTAACCATGGGCCCCAGTGCATACTAGCCTAGGAAGCTCTGTTCTAGGATATGAATCTGGGAGCATCACTGATGGGTCATAGGACATTCACCTTTTAACCTTACAATAAAATGCACTGGATGAGAATTTTCTCTGCACCACATTCTGGCCAACCCATATATTGTCTGATGTTTCAACTTCTGTCAGTGTGGTAGGTGGGAAAGGGTTTTAATGCATAATATATTTGCATGTTCAAAAATAAAATTATAAGGCACACATCAAGAATTCTTGTTTCCATGTAAGTACTTCTCCCACTTTCACTGCTTTGCCCTCTGTAGGACACTTTCAGGGTGTCTTTATGTAAATGTAAAGAAACACACAATATTCCACCTTTTTCTACTCAAAACTTAATGAAATTTTTTAAAGTTTTTACTTAGTAAATACTGGAGATAATTTCACTATGCCTAAAGAGCATCTTTATTCTTAAAGTCACATACTCTTTCATTATGTGAATGAACCATAGTCGATTTCTACCAACCTCTATAAATGGTATAAGATACATTGGAGGGCAGAGAATCACACGCAGGTAAACACATTTTTTAGAATTAGTTGAAAAGGAGAGACTAACAGATGAGAAATCTTGCAAGAAGAATGAATAGACTTAAACATTGTTAAACTTTTTTTCTTAATTTCAAAGTATTGTATGCAATAGTTTTAAAGAGTCAAAAGTTACCAAAAAGATAATCATAAAATAACCAACCTGTATTACCCCTCCTCATTCTTTAGCCTTCCTCCCCAGAGTCAGTCACTTTTATTTAAGTGTTTCTTCTGCTATGTATCTCCATATTTCTAAGTAAAAGGCTTTATGAAGGCAGAGATCTTGATCTTTGTCATATACTGTTTCTCCCTCAGCACCTGCAAAGATGCCTAGCACGTGACAGACACTGTTACGTATTTGTTGAATGGCTGAATTCCGCTCTTTCTCCATCTATCAATTAAACATTATCTCTTGACCTCTTGATACAGAAGATAAGGATTTAGCACTCCTGTATTCGCTTACCATCCCATACCTCCACTTTCCTCTGTCTTCAAGATTTTTTCATTTCACAAGTTTTTGTCCAATCAGTACTCTAGCTGTGAGGCTGGATACCAGAGCAGACCCCGTTGAGATTTCTTGAGCTGTTACGTAATGCTTCTCACCTAATAGGGATGAAACTGTTGGGAAAGCTAAGAGTTCTACAAGCCGTAACAGCTGGAGCCCCAACGGTGGAAATGAAGGGCTCTGCATTGTGGCTTGATTGGCAGGATCTCTGACTGAGATGCCCACTGCCCCCCTGGGAGTCTCAGTGCCCCTTGTATATTTCCCAGGCCTCTCACAGGTCTGGCTCCTGGCTCGTAACTGGGACTGGCTGCATAACTTGTGGAATGAAAATGCAGGGCCCCTTGTTCAACAGTTATTAAGAATGTCAAGAGAGTGACAGCAGAGCATTAAAACAAACACAGGGCCCTTCTGAGCCCAGCGCCCTGAGTGATCATACACTCCTGAAGCCGGCCCTGCTCTATAAGCTTGCCTTCGACACACAATCTGGCTGATAGACCGCAGGCATTAGTGACGTGTGCCATTTCAGACCGAAGCACTTAATGAGTCTGCACGTGGCTTTGCAGCTCTCTGCTTCTCCCACAACCATCAGGAAACTGTGTATCCCGGTGGCAAGGCTACAAGATACAAGTTTCTAGATCCCTACATCACAACTGGGAAAGGAATCCCTTGAAAAGGAGCCCCCCAAAATGGGCTGAATATGAGGGAGAAGTTAACCCTATGTGTTAAGCCATTGAAATTTCAGGATTGGTTTGTTATCTCAGACTAGCCCAGCCTAATATAGTTCATGTTTTTAAACAGCAAAATTACCCTACCTTTGCCCTTAAGACAGATACAAATATTAGGGACAATAGGCCTGTTTTCAGACTTTTCTTAGGAATTAATATTTAGTGCAAGTCAGGCATTAATTATTTACCTGTTTCCTTTTCAACCTTCATCATTACTTCAAGCTGTAATAGAAGGATGGTAATAAAGAAAAGTATTCTTCCGTTAAAAAATATTCTAGCTGTGGAAGGATTTTTATTGGAGAGACAAATTTCTTTTCTTACACAACTTTTTGTACAAACCAATTACTTCATTTTTTTTCTATGACACATTAGGAAGCCTTCCCAAACACTCTTTTTTAAGAAAAAGGAACACCATTGAACAAATACCTTTAAACCCCATTTACCACACAAACACATCAGATAACTCTACCAATGCCACCTGTTTTCCTGGAGATATCACCCTCTGGAATCCTTTGCTCTCTTGCTCTTGTTCCAACTGGTGGAAACTTGCACCTGTCATCATTGGACTTTCTTTTCTCTCTCTCCTCTGATGGGTTTTCTAATTCTTGGAAACGATGCTCTCCTGCTACTTGATACCCTCATTTAGGTGGTGCACATCTTCTAGTACTCCCTGAGAAAAACTGCGTGGAAAGTGAAAATGATGAGGGGTTCGTATGCCTGCAGATGTCTGTATTCCACCCCCTCCCCTGGTTTATATTTTGGCGTGTTGTAGGATTCCAGTGTGGATGTTCTTTCTTTCAGAATTTTAACTCTGTTCCTTAACTTTTGTCTTTTACCTTCAACCATTGCTCTTAAGAATACAGATAACATTTTGATTCTTGATCTGTTCTGTATGACTCTTTTTTTCCCCCTCTGGGAATGTTTTAAGACATTCCTTCCATTCTTGGAATAAGAAAAATTTACAGTGATTGGCCGCGTAAATGAGTCTGTTTACATGAACTGTGCTAGGTACTCCATGAGCCCGTTCAACCTGGATACTCAAGTTTTTCAGTTCTGCAAAATTTTCTTATACTTTTTCCACAAGAATTTCCTTTTCTGAGAACAGTAATACTGAGTACATTCACACTGCTGTGCCGCTAACCTCCAGAAATCATTTCATCTACAAAACTAAAACTTTACACCCATTAAATCATTCTGCATTCCTGACCCTTTTCAGCCCCTTAAAACCGCCATTCTACTTTTTGTCTCTAGGATTCTGATTACTCTAGGTACCTCATATAAGTGAAATCATACAGTATTTGTATTTTTGTGGCTGGCTTACTTCACTTAGTAAAATGTCCTCACAGTTCATCCATGTTGTACCATGTGTCATAATTTCTTTCCTTTAAGGCTGAATAATATTCCATTGTGCATATACATATACCACCTTTTGTTTATCCATACATCCATCAATGGATACTTGGTGAATAATGCTGCTATGAACATGGGTGTATAAATGTTTCTTTGAGATGCTGCCTTCAGTTCTTTTGGGTATATACTCAGATGTGGAATTGTTGGATCATACGTTAATTCTATTTTTAGCTTTTTCAGGAACCACCATACTGTTTTCCATAGCAACTGCACCATTTTATATTCCCACAGAAAGTGCAAAAAGGTTCCAATTTCTCTACATCCTCACCACATAACAGTAACAATAACACTTGTCATTTTCTGTTTTTTTTCCTTTTTTCTTTAACAGTAGTCATCCCAGTGGCCGTGAGGGTAGTATCTCATTGCAGTTTTGATCTGTATTCCCCTAAGGATGAGTGATGTGGAGGACGTTTTCCATGTGCTTGTTGGCCATTTGTATATTTTCTTTGGACAAATGTCTATTCAAGTCCTTTACCCATTTTTAAATTGGGTTTGTTTATTTTATATTGTTTTTGTAGAAGTTCTTCATATATTCTTGATGTTAACCCTTTACTAGACATATGAGTTGCAAATAATTTCTCTCATTCCATAGGTTGCATTTTCACTCTGTTGATTATGTCCTTTGAATGACAGAAGATTATTTATGTAGCCCTATTTATTTTTACTTTTGCAGTCTGTGTTTTTATTGTCATATCTAAGAAACCAATGTCAAATCCAATGTCGTGAAGATTTTTACCTATGTTTTCTTTGAAAAGTTTTTTAGTTTTCGTCTCTGAGTCTTTTGTATCAACTTTACATCCAAACTTTCTATTGAATTTATTTCACTTTCCTATTTTTAGTTTCCAAGAACTGTCTCTTGTTCTTGATTGTATTTTTATAGTTTATTTGATAAATGAATATCTTCTTAACTTTCTGATATTACTAACTTAAAAATTTCTCCCTATATTATCATTTCTGATTCCCATGACTCTCCCTACCCACACCCATTAGTTTCTTTTATATGAGACTCTTTCCTCAATTATCTAGCAATTCTTTGTTGTACACATATATTTAAGGAATTTATGAAATTAAAGAGCTGCTGATTAGAAGAAGCTTTATGGCATGGATAGAGCTTGTCAACTGGAAGCTTTAATTTGAGATAATTGGGGGTAAATGAGCTTCATTTGGGGTGGGACTAGCTCCAAATATCAGATTCCCTGAGGATTTTCCCTGGCTCTGTTCAGTGTCTCAGGTTAAGGGTCCTCTAATCTCCCTGCTGGGGTGGAATGTGGTCATAAGGATTGTTATATCCTTATCCACCAGCAGGGCTCCTGAGAGTCTCGAAGTTCAGCGTGTGGATGTTCACTTAATTCCTCTCCTCTCTGTGTAGTAAACTTTCTTGCTTCCCACGGTATCTGTGAACCCAGATCTGGAGACTTTTCATTTAATTTCTCTACTTGAAGCAACTTCCAGTGTCCTATTTAAGCAGAAGAAGGATAGATGCTAAACCAGAAGGGATTAGGGAGAAGTGGGGATTTGTCTGTTCCTTATATAGACATTCAACCCATCCCTGTATTTTCAACCTGTATCTCATTCTGTCCTTCCCAGATGCCCGCTAATTGTTTCTGGGGTCCTAAGGTGTGGATGGGCTTGCTTCTCACCAGCACTTAGTATTCAGTTTTGTCTACTCTGTTGTCTTCTCCATACACTTTACATCATCCAAAATATCACCCATCAGTCTGTATAAATTTATACCATTTTATCTTTTATACTTATTTTAATTGTGTCCCAGAGATAACAGAGTTATACATGTGAAGCTTATTTTCCGTGTTAAAAATTTGAGAAAACATTTTTATAATTTGAAATAATCCTTAGGTTCCATACACTAATTATCAATCATAATCTCATTTTACTCAATCTGTATTAATTATAGGTGCCTCATACTAACTAGTATATCTACTCGGGGATATTACTGTTTTTATTTAACTTTTATTATAAGATTCAAATGTTTAATACACTCGTATCTTCTGTATTTTAATGTCACAAACTTAAACTCTCAGCCACATTCACATCTTTTGAATTTTAAGGTTAAAAACAAATTTCGTTTTGCTGTAGGTTTTAGTAAGTATTTGTAGAAATCTATTTCTTCAGTGTTTAAAAGACTGTATTAACTCTTTTAAAAACTGTGGTGCTTTAGAGAGCTGTAATGTTCTGTCGAATTTATAAATGGTTTCTTAGTGTGTTCCTTTCATTTCACAGGGTAATGCTGCTTCACAAGCTATACTCAGAAAAGGTAAATTAATAATCTTCTCGTGACTTTTTTTCACAGACATCAAAGCACAAAGGGGTCTCTGCTTCTTGACAGCTTTTTGCTCTCCCTCCTCCTGGCTCTCAGCAGCCTCCCTCCAGTGCTTCCTCTGATGTGTTGGGTCTAATCTGCTCTGGGCTAGAAAAATCAGATGATCTCACTTGTTAAATTCAAGCTTAAAGTCAAAATAAAAGACTATCTGATTAAAGTCCCATGAGTAAAGTTCTTGTGTCTTAATGCATGCATGTTATGATCAAAGCACTGAAACCATTGCAAATTCCTCAGATCCTAAATAAAGACTTGACCAAGGCTAAAATCCAAAAAAGTGTTATGTGGCGTGTGTGTATATAACGTTTTGGTTCAAGAAAAGTGTATGAGAACTTTATGCCATTTCTTGATAAACATAAAATAAGATTACGGAATCACTGACTGCAGGGCTTACAGAAATACATCAATCACAATAGATCTTTCAAGTTTTTGCTTCTCCTTCTGTTGTCTGCGTCAGCCCCTCTTACATGAATATGTCTGTTTATAGCAGATTTTAAATACATAAACCAGCTAACTTCTGTTATAACTTTAATCTGTAAAGAATGTGTGCACAAATTTATGAAAGTGATTTCAGAATTTCTGGACACACTGCATGTAAGTTATGATTAAATTCTCCTGAGGGTATGAAAATGGGTCTTTGTATGGACCTCTACAAATTTGAGGCCTGCATGTAAATTATTATCTCAGTAAATATTTTCTCAAAAATAGATTTTGATATGTGAGCTCTTCTCTACAATTTTTCATATCTTAATAATTTAATATTTAACAATTAGGTATGTTTGACATGGTTGTCTTCTGCTGTACACAGATGAACTACCAGACTATGGATTGAATGATGCAGCCCATCCAGCTGAAGGAATCAATCTGGAAAGAGATTTGGTCAGCCAGACAACAGCAACACAGGAAAAATCAAAGGAGGAACTTGCAACAGTAAATAATGGTGTTTCTAAAGAAATATGGTTAGATTTTGAAGACTTCTGTGTATGCTTTCAGTAAGTATAAATTTTTGTGTGCATTTACTACAGTGGGTATATAAGCTATACATTTTTAGCTTTCATTTAAAAGAGTTAAGCCAATATTAGTCTGGTGTTGATATAATATCAAACAAAACTATTAGAAGGATATTTACAATAGCCAGGTCATGGAAGCAACCTAAATGCCCATCGACAGACAAATGGATAAAGAAGATGTGGTACATATATACAATGGAATATTAATCAGCCATAAAAAGGAACAAAATTGGGTCATTTGTAGAGTTGTGGATGGACCTAGAGACTGTCATACAGAGTGAAGTAAGTCAGAAAGAGAAAAACAAATATCATATATTAATGCATATATGTGGAATCTAGAAAAATGGTACAGATGAACTGGTTTGCAAGACAGAAACAGAGACACAGATGTAGAGAACAAACGTATGGACACCAAGGGGGGATAGTGGGGGGGTAGGGGGATGAATTGGGAGATTGGGATTGACATATATACACTAATATGTATAAAATAGATAACTAATAAGAAAAAAAAATATTAGAAGGAAATATGGATGAGTTGATTGTCCAAATGAAACATGAATAGCCAAACCAGTCTCAGGCCAGTTTCAGCTAATCCTCAAAGACTTATTTGTTTATTAAGATGAAGGCAGTTTATCCACTGAAGGAGATCATTTTTGTCCCTTTCAGACAACTAATTCAATACAGTTATTATTTTTTCTCAGCTTTATTGAGATGCAATTGACAAATAAAATTGTAAGTATTTAAAGTGTACATGGTGATGAATTGATACACATATATATTGTGAAAGATCCCCCCCCATCAAGTTAACTAACATATCTATCACCTCATATATTTATTTTTTTATTGTGTGTGAGAACATTTACGTTCTATTCTCTTAGCAAATTTTAATTATACAATATAGTGTTATCAATGATAGTTTCCATGTTATACATTAGATCTTCAGACCTTATTCATCTTATAACTGAAAGTTTGTGCCCTTTTTACCAATCTCTCCCTATTTTCCTCACCTCCAGCCCCTGGCAACCACTTTTTTCCTTTCTGAGTTGTTATTATTTTTTTAACTTCCATCTGTCTTTACCTGTTTTGCCTATAATTATTTGCTTCTGAGAAACTTAGCATGTAGTACTGTTTTGTTGCATATGATGACAATAACCTGTTATAAATAATGTTTTTCAGGAATATATATATTTTCCACAAGCCAAGTTCATATTGCCTTAACTTTCAAAAATCAGAATTCAAGGTAAATAGATTATGATCTCTTTTCTTTCCCTTCGTAAATTTTTAATGGAATCATGCTAGTGAAAAACACTTTCAAATTTATCAAGCATTTCTAAACTTCTAACATAATTATATTTAAAAATTTAAGGGACTTCCCTGGTGCTCCAGTGGTTAAGACTTCGCTTTCCAATGCAGGGGGTGCGGGTTTGATCCCTGGTTGGGGAGCTAAGATCCCACATACCTTGCGGCCAAAAAAACAAAACATAAAACAGAAGCAATATTGTAACAAATTCAATAAACACTTTAAAAAATGGTCCACGTCAAAAAAAAATCTTAAATAAAAAATATTTAATTCTTAGGGTCTTCTACTAATCTCTGATATAGACAATAAGCAAAATTCTTCTACCTCATATCCCCACGTGTGATCCATCTGATTGTGTTGCACTGGTTCAATGCTGAGCCACATTATTATATAAATTCACATAAAGGAAGTTTTGACTTATGAGTAAATGAAGGAAAAGCACAAGTAAATTCACTACATTTGATTTCAATTAGTGTTTACTGACTTGCGCACAATTCCTAAAATATAAGCACATTTTCACTAACATTTCTGTTATTTTTGCCCACGTTCTTCCCTCTGTCTGGAGTTCATTCTTCTTCATCCTTATTGCCTTCATCTGGCTAACACCTAGAAGTCCTTCAGAACAGCATGGATGTCCTTGACCCTGTGAGACCTCCTTCCCTGCCTGTAGAGTCTGGGTCAAGTACCCTGACTCCATGCACTCTGTATGACTGTCCCCACCCAGACACTTCCCTTCCTCCATCCTAACTGCATGGTCACTTCTCTGTGTCCCCCCACCTACCCACCCACTTTCTGTCAGCATCTTAAGGATGACTCTGTCCTTTTCTTTACTTTTGAAGTACAGGTCCTGGTATGAGGTAGGAGATTGGTTAAAAAAAAAAAAATTGTTGAATGAATTAACAAACAAATGTCACATTGAGTGGAATTTTGTGGAAAACTATGAAACATATCCTGGGAAACTCAATTGCACTGAAACTTGCATGTCGCTTGTATGGGGCCCTGCAAGCCCCCAGTGATACTCCCCCGACATCTCCATGAACTGCATGCAGAGCTGGAGGGGGAAGTAGGAGGCTTGGTGATGACTTCTCCCTTTGCACTTGTACTAGATGAAAATGCAGGCAGAGAAAACTGTTTGTGCATCCCTCAAGAGGTGCTCTGTAGCTGGTTGCCTGCTCTGAAAGTAAGAATCAGGTCTGTAGTAGTGCCTGGGGTGGGGTTTGCAGGGGTGGCAGAATGGGTGACCAGGTTCTGAAGTCTATCTATAAAATCACCCAGAGGAATGCTTTGATTTTACGAATTTTACAAAAAACAAAACAAAACAAAACAAGCCTGTTAATTGGGAATAGCGGAACCCAGAGTACGGTATGAGAATAATACACCGTTTACAGTTAACTTAGGAATGTTGTCATATTCAAAATATTGGCAATATTTAAATGATAGTCATTTATAGGTGCTGACTCTGTTCCTAGCCCTGACCTAGGTTCTTTATTACATCAACTCCTCATAGCAAACTCAATGAAAGGACAATTATTATTATCAATTTTCAGGTTAGGAAACTGAGGCAGACCAAGTTTGGGTAAAATGCCCAAGATCACCAAATTAGTAAGTGGCGCAAGCATCACGAGAACTGCGTTTATCCGACGTAAAACCTGCGCCTTTCTCACTAGCACACCTTTGGAGGAAGCAGATGAGTGGCTCTGGAGCTAGACTGCCGGGTTTTGAATCTAGATTGCATCTGAGGTGGGACTCTGAGCAAGCTATTTAAGTTCTCTTTGCCTCAGTTTTCTTATTTATACAATGGCAGTGACAGACCAACATCATAGAGTTGAGAAATAAATGAGAGAACATGTGTAAAACACTTAGAAGAATGCCTAATACTTAGTAAGTGAAAATAAATGCTGGCTGTCGTTATTACTAAGAGCAGTTAGCATATGAGTTTTTGTTATACATCACCACCCTAATATATATGTGTATGTGTGTTCGGAAAATGGCCAACTGTTCTTTGTGCTGATCCTATTTTTATGAAGTGATGGTAAAAGGAGAATTTTATTTTCCTTTTAAAGTCCCAGCTTAGCAAAATAAAATGACGGCATCCATTATGAGTCCCTTCATTCCCCTGAATTTTTTTTTTAACGTCAATGGTCTGAGAAAATGATGACTTTTTCTTAGAGGATGTTTTTGGTACCCAAACTTAATGGCCTTTAATATGGATTGTTCGTGGTCTGAGGCCAGACAGTCCTGATTTTAGTGGCCACAGGTGCTACCAGCTGAGCTGGAGACACAGAGCCTGAGGCCTATCTGCTGCACATCCCTTAGCTGTCCCCTGGGAGATGTCATGGGGGTTGGCAAGGGGCTCACAAAGGTGTCTGGTCCCTGCACCAGAGCAGAGCCCCTGAATGTGGCCTCGGGGGCCATCTCACCCTCAAATTCTCAGGCTCTTTAAAATGACAACAAATGATCTCTAGGCAGAATCCCCTCCTCAGCCACACAGGCTGCGCTGGCAAATGCAGGGCCCTTCATAGTTTTAGACAGTGTTTGAAACAACTGCCTCTATCACCAACATGTGGCAGCCAAAAGAAAACAAATGAAATAAAGTCTAATGCTAACTACTGGAAGACACTGAGCGAAGCGATCATTTTAATTAGTTACATTGTACCAAGCATTTCTAGAAATCTTGTTATATTTGATTACTAAGGATTTCTTTTTTCACAGTATTGCTAGAGATTTTTCTTTTGTATTGCAACTTGTGATTTAAATATTGTTGTTCAATAGTATAGAAAGCTTTTAAAGTATAATGACAAATTAACACATTTACAATATACCATCAGTCAAAATTATGCTGAAGCACTGGGAAACTGAAATGCAATAATAGCCCAATAACTGTGATCAGTATTGGAGTCAGGTAGATAGACAGACCTACTTTTGAATCTCAGCTTTTCTACTTGCAAGTGCTGTGACCTTCGGCAATTTACTTACCCTCTCTGTGTTTCAGTTTCTCCGTCCATAATTATGGATATTAACGGTACCCACATAAGATGGATTAAAATCATATTCATGTAATCCTTACGTGGCTGTCCACTAAAGGACATTCCAGTTGTGCTCAGTACTTTCTTGCATGCCCAAAACAAAAATCCAGTTTGGTTCATTAGCGTACAATGGGTATATTTCTGAAGATCTTGTAGAAAGGAGGAATAGAGGGTTTATATCAAAAACCACCAAGTAGCATACAGTTCCATTCTCTGCCAAAGTTACTCCATGGACTGTTTGCTTATTAAGGACCTAACTTCTGAGTACTGCTCAGCTCTGGGCTCAGTCTCTTCGTCTATTTGTCATTTCTGGAATAAGCATATCCCTCTTCTTTACTCACGGGGAAGAGCTTTGGCTCTCTCTGATATGGTGGCCAGTCTCACACAGGCCCTGCAGACCCAGCTTCCGTGGACTGCTGCCAACATTCACCGGTGTGATTTTCTTCCTATCATTAAACCTGTAAAGTACTTATCATGGTGTCTAGAACACAGTAAATTCTCTATAAATATTAGATATTGTTATTTTAATAGAAGTGGAAAATACAGCATTAATAGGCTGATATGAAATACAATGATTGGTCTGATTTCTTGCAGTTCTCAGATGAACGTGTGTCCTACTATCTATTTGTGGACAGTCTAAAGCCCATTGAACTACTGATTTGCTTTTCTGCATTGGTACGCTGGGGAGAATCTGGAGGTAAGAAGGCTATGAGAAAATTACTGTCTGAGATCCCAACTCACTTTCTGTTCAGGGAAAATGTATAATGTGTGAAGGAACTTATTCCCTCTCCAGACCTCCTAAGATCTTCCTACTCCTCTGACATCAAGGATTATACTCACTCTTGCCACCTGTCCCTCTCCGTGTTGTGGTCTTATGGTCACCTCTTGAGCACACCTGGTCCCTCTGTTTTGCTTTCTACCTATACAAGTCATCATTCTTTTTTTTTTTTTAAGATTTTTTGATATGGACCATTTTTAAAGTCTTTATTGAATTTGTTACAATATTGCTTCTGTTTTATGTTTTGAGTTTTTGGCTGCAAGGCATGTGGGATCTTAGCTCCCCGACCAGGGGTGAAACCTGTATCCCCTGCACTGGAAGGCGAAGTCTTAACCACTGGACTGCCAGGGAAGTCCCACATGTTATCATTCTTGATTCTTTCAAAATCTATTGAAAATCATGAACTCTTTCTTCTTTGATTTGACAATTCCAAAGATCTTTTCCTCCATCCCACCTTGGCCCCCTAATTTCATGGTTATATTTTAGACGTTATTATACCAATAACTGTATTATCCTAATCAAATTTCAAGTCCTCTGACCCCCACCCCTGAATCTCCAGTTCGCTCTCTCTAGAACTCCCACCCCTACAGGTCTTGGACCGAACTGGGACCTCCATCCATCAACCTTACCACTTCTTCTATGTCCACTCTCCCCACATCTTTATTTCTCTTATTCCCAACATAGTTTCCATGGTCCGTGATTGTATTTATATCCTCACATGTGCCCTCAACACAAGTGCTCTTCTTACCCTCTCATCTTACACTCCTGGCAAAATCCTAATATTGGTTGAAGGTATCTCTGTGCCTAACCTGGGGTTTCATCAGAACAGCTGAGTGTAACTGGAGAAAAAAAAAAAATCCTACTACCTAGCCCCACTTTAAATTGAGGACCACAAAACTCAAAGCAAAGCCCCTAAGCACTGCCAACATTTCCTGAGTTCATTCATTCTCCCAGCTCGCATTCTCATGAGTGACTGTTTCAAGCCTTCAAATCTCTCTCTCTCTCTCTGCCTTCAAATCTCCAACTCCCACTCTCATCCTTCCTCATTTTCAGCTGATGACCTTGCTGCTGTCTTCACTGAAGAGATAGAAGAAATTGGAAATGACCCACTCATCTTCTCATAATGAACTCTCCCAAGCTCTTGTCACCCTTCCCTCCTGTTCTAACAGATGGACTATTCCTTCTCTTCTCTAAGGCCAGCTTCTTGCAAACACATGCACATATGCACAAAACAGCATTCTTTGTTTGGCTTATTTTACTAAAGCATTTATATTTAACTCAAATTAGCAGTACCTCACACTGTACAGGTACAAATATTTGCTGAATGCTTAGTATTGAATTTTTTGCCCACTCTGAGGGCACAGACTATGATTTTCCATCAGGATGTACCCAATGTTTTGAATGGTGTCAGATGTGCAGCAAGTGGACAATAAATATTTGTTGAATAAACTTTCCAGACTTCAGTGGTGTGAGCTTAGTATGTCCACTTAATCAGTAGCTCCTAAGCCACACCACGTCCTGGAACATTGAAACTCCAAATGCGTAGAGGTATTTCAGGTCATGTGGTGGCCTTGTATCCTTAGCTTGAGTGTTATCTGGAAACAGGGTAAGAAGTCTTTTGCTCTCAGCTACTGATGAAGAGTAGTCATTATTTTCTATCAATTTCAAGATAAAAAAATTATTAATTAAAGTTTAATTAGATAAAATTTTAAATTAATTTATAAAAATTAAATAAAATTTTTAATTAATTTAATTAAAATTTTGGTAATTATTTTTCTACACAGTCAAAGCTAAGGATCAAAGCTCAAAACTTAAGTAAACAGTGGCATCTTTTGCCCTTGCTTTGCCACTATCTTAGGAAAATCTCTCATTTTCCCAGATGTGGTATTTTTCCTCCTTTAAAATTGTATCTAGTGGGATATTGTTATTACTGCCCTACATAAGAAAAGCAGTGGTATACTACAATGAAATACCCCTATCTGTCCTCTTTTTCCTAACTTTGTCATTCTTGGTTTCTTCAGCTGAGGGGATGGCTATAAGAAGAAAAGTAGGCTAGGGAGGGAAGAAGGTCTTGATTCCTCTTGAGTATTATTTCCAGTAATTATTTACTCAGGGTAGTTTCTAATGTTTTATGAACGTCTTCAGAATAGGTCTAATTCTTGGTTGTTGTTGTTAATATTATTGTTATTATCATATTATTAATGTCATTATTGGTAAAAAGCAATACCAGTGAAAGCCAACTATACTCTCACAGTCAAATTTCTGTGTATATATATATATATATATATATATATATATATATATATGTTTTGTTTTTTTTGTCTTTTAAATTTCCCTAAAGCTTTAACAAAGAACAGCCCTCCCATACAGCCTGGACTACTTACAGTTGAGAGAGTTTCTTGGAAATCTCTGAGGCCACATGATCTTGTTGTGACAATTCACACGTATGCTACCAAGGCTACAGTGGTTCGCCTGCCTGTTGGGTATGGAGTGACTTCATTTTTCCCATACTAAGAATTATTTGAAGACTTGTAAACTTTTGACTACTAAATAATGAAACAATATGGAATCTAATATGTTGTTTCCTGAAGCAATTTCATAAAGCAGAGGTCTATCATCATGATTCTTGAGAAAAATAATTCTGTGAACAAATAAAGTGAAGAAATGCTGTATCTTTTGGAAGATTCATAATTGTTAAAGAATCTGGTTGTTTCTTTAGTAAAGAATACAGTTTAAACTTGTTTAACTCAGCATTTCCTAAAATTAATTTATTAAAAGATCTTTTTTGTTTTATTGTAAAATTTATTAAATTCCTTAATAAGAACCATGATTTTATTTAAAAACAGATTGAGAAACAGCATTTTCCCCTACAAATCTGTAGTTTTACCTGTAGTTTGTTTTTAATTTTACCTGTAGTTCTATTTTGAGTTAAGATAAAATTGGTTAAGCACATCACATTTTTCATTTTAAAGAAAATATGTATAATTGAAAAGTTTTCATGATTTTGATAAATAAAATTCAAAATATTGCCTCATATTTCAGATGAAATAAATATTTTTGCTGAATTTCCCAAGATCAATCATGATAATTCTATGTGATCAACGAAAAGCTATGGCTCTTGTACAAAAGCAAAGCCCAAGCAACAAAATGAAGTGCTAGGATAATCTATGGCAAGCATCCAATATTTCTAGAAAAATAATGAATTTTAAAACTTCTATATTTTCACATCTTCCCTAAAAACTCTGGTATGGAGAGATTCTCCCAGAAATCATTATGCTGTCTGAGTGCTCATCCATCAGGACAACCAAGGATGGGGAACTGATAAAGAATCTAGTATTTTTATCTGCTTTTCCCCTGACAGAGCCTAAGCTATAGACAGGTGGGTTTTGGACACGCTCTCAGTATTCTCCCTGATGCCGCAACCTGGTAGGAGAGACACAATTAACACACATGAAATTATGCATTTGTGAGAAACTGACTATGAAATCTACAGAGCACTAGGCCAACATGAATTATTACTGTTGTTAGGGGGAAAATCCAGATGAGTGTTTCGCAACGTGTCCGCAGCTTATGGGAGATGTCTCCAACATGTGCAAGTTTGTCATTTACTGTAATCGTTTTTTGTCCAGCATAATCAGTGAGATATAGATTCCATGATCTCGGAGGGTTCTTTCAAAGTGAAACATTCATCAGTCTTTACCTCATCTGTGTTACAAAATTCAGCCCTTAATAACGTTTGACTTATTTGAGCACAAAGTATCATCAAGAAGCTAACAGAGGCAAGGACTACAACAAAGGAAACCCTCGGTCCTCTCTCTTTAGGAGACACATGCTGCTCTTCACCGCATACTCCCCCGTGGGGCACTCCATACACATCTGCGGCATGGTGACCTTTGTCGTCGGGGATGAAGATGTCGTGCTACCCAACTTTGAACTGGTAAATCTTTGAGCAACTGTGATTTTTTTTTGTGCCTTATTTTCAAAGATTTTGAACTAAATCATATTGCTATTTTGTTTTCAACTTACCGATTTTTTACTTTTTTTTTTTACATCTTTATTGGAGTATAATTGCTTTACAATGGTGTGTTAGTTTCTGCTTTATAACAAAGTGAATCAGTTATACATATGTCCCCATATCTCTTCCCTCTTGCGTCTCCCTCCCTCCCACCCTCCCTATCCTACCCCTCTAGGTGGTCACAAAGCACCGAGTTGATCTCCCTATGCTATGCCGCTGCTTCCCACTAGCTATATCACACCTTCTTTATCCATTCATCTGTTGATGGACACTTAGGTTGCTTGGCTATGGTAAATAGTGCTGCTATGAACCTTGGGGTGCATGTATCAAACTTAAATGCTTTTGCACAGCAAAGGAAACCATCAACAAAATGAAAAGACAACCTATGGAATGGGAGATAATATCTGCAAATGATGCGACTGCCAAGGGGTTAATTTCCAAAATATACAAACAGCTCATACAACTCAATGTCAAAAAAACAAACAACCCAATCAAAAAATGGGCAGAAGACCTAAATAGACATTTCTCTGAAGAAGACATACAGATGGCCAACAGGCACATAAAAAGATGCTCAACACTGCTAATTATTATTGAAATGGAAGGCAAAACCACAATGAGGTATCACCTCACACCAGTCAGAATGGCCATCATCAAAAAGCTTACAAATAATAAATGCTGGAGAGGGTGTGGAGAAAAGGGAGCCCTCCTACACTGTTGGTGGGAATGTAAGTTGGTGCAGCCACTATGGAGAACAGTACGGAGGTTCCATAAAAAACTAAAAATAGAGCTACCATATGATCCAGCAATCCCACTCCTGGATATATATCCTGCACATTTATTCAAAAAGGCACGAAAAGACACGTGCACCCCGATGTTCATAGCAACACCATTTACAATAGCCAAGACATGGAAGCAGTTTGTTTCCTTCTTTAGGTGATTTAAGTCCCTAGGTGTTTAGTTATTTTAGTCTGTGAACTCATATTTCCCTGGCGTTACCAACTCCTCCATCTTATAAAAATTACTGGGGCTTACATCCAGTTCTAATGAAGAAGCAAAAGGGGATATAGACTGGCCCAAGAACAGAGAGATTGAAGCTCCTCAGAGCCATACATGATCATTCCCAAAACTACCATTTAACCAGACAAGTTTTCTGGTCATGGTTTTATCTCAGGGAGAAACACCATTAAGAAGAGACTTTCCCTGGGCTTTGGGGAGGTTGGGAGAAGGTCAGCAAGAAGTAAATGTGTTAAGGTGGCAAGTCAGTTTCATCTGTTCTCAACAGTTTCTCACCCCATTTTCATGCCATTCCTCAAAATTTCTGCAGGGAACCGTGGAGCAATGATTGCACCATGGTGCCCCTAGGAAAGAGGCAAAAACAGACTTTACAAAGTTTTCCTCCTACTTGACCCTCATCATGCTTCCTTCAAGCACCCTCTGCTCTGAGTAAGTTCTCCACCAGCCACCAACTACCCACCACACACGAGTCAAGATAATCTGCAAACACCTCAGTGTTTTCTCCATTTAAAAAAATAAGTTCCTTCCTGACATCCCTATCTCCTTCTTGCTTTTATTGCTTCTTCAGAGTTTATAGCAGAAGGGAGCCAGCAGCCCATGCTAGTTTACCCTCTTGTATTTTTTATTTTATTGCTCTCTCCCTGAACACTTCTCTGCCCTTCAGTCGTCAAACTCCACACAGCTGTCAGACTAATTCCTAGACACTCTTCAGAACAAAGGCTGGATAGTCATACTGTGGAGAAATTTCCCCTGGCCCCCAAAGTGAGGTAGGTGTTGTTTCCATGCGTTCCAACTAGAGCAGGAATCATGTTCCTTGTTTTATATCCCTCAGACCATAGCACCTAGCAAAGTGCTTTGATCAAGTAAGTCCTCCATAAATAACTATGGAGTTAGTCATATAACAGATGTTTAATATATTAACAGAAATTAAATTGTTGTAAACCTAGTTACACCTAAATAAGCAAAAGGGAGGCTGACCGCTACGCTTTGTCTTCACAGGAGAGCTACCGATTTACAGAGCGGGCTTTAACAATTTTGAAAGCTGTTGGACATGGCATCGCTAATTTCGAAGATAAGGCTAAACTTTCTGCAGCCCTGAAGGATCTACAAACAGCTCACTACCCTATTCCCCTCCAGGATAAAAAACTAACTGCACAGCACTTCCGGGTAAGCGTGTTCAGGCTGTAATGTTCCTAGAAGAGTATGTTCTGTTTGTAATAATGTTTCACATATTCGATGACCCCCAAAATCAGCCGAGAACATGTTCTGGATGAAGACAGTTTATTTGGGAAGTGACGTCAGCAAGCAGAAACGAGAGAGTAGGAAGAATGAAATGAGAAAAAGGAGAATATTCATGAAAGGATGTGGTAATTATTGCTGTGGGCTACTGGGGCTCAATGCTCCAGGGAATCCTGATAAACTGTGTAGGACATCCCTTAGAAAGGTCCCCCTAGAGGATGAGGCGATTGTAACGTTTATCCACTGATAGATGGGTGCTCTCAGGGGTATTTATTTCCTCACACTTTCTTGGGGTTGAGTAGCATCCTGGCTTTACTGAAAGCCTTGAGGGAGTGAAGCAAAACGACTTTGTGGTACCCCCTGTACACTACCGACATTTTGAGCCAGAAGATTTTTGCTGTGGTCCTGACCTGTCAGTGGCAGCATGGCTTGCCTGCACCCTCTAAATACCAGTTGTGACAACTAAAAATGATTTCAGACATTGTCAAGTGTCCCCTGGGGAGCAGTGTTGCTAGAGTTGGAAATTAAAATACAGGACACCCCGTTAAAATTTGTTTTACTAAAGACTTAATTTTTAGAGTAGTTTCAGGTTCATTGCAAAATTGGGCAGAAGGTATGGAGATTTCCCATTTATCCCCTGACGCCACCCGTGCCTTCCCCATTATTTATCAACACCCCCCATGAGTGGTACGTTTGTTACAATCGATGAACCTACATTGATACATCAATCACTCAAAGTCCACAGTTTACACTAGAGTTTACTCTTGGTGTACATTCTGTGGGTCTGGACAAATGTGTAATAACATGTATCCGTCATTGTAGTGTCATATATAATAGTTTCACTGCCCTAAAAATCCTGTGTGTTCTGCCTAGTCATCTCTCCCCTCCCCCACGCCCTGGCACCCACTGATCTTTTTTATTGTCTCCATAGTTTTGCCTTTTCCAGAATGTCATAAAGTATGTAGTCTTTCCAAATTAGCTTCTTTGACTTAGAAATACACATTTAAGTTCCCTCCATGTCTTTTCATGACTTCATAGGTCACTTCATTTTCATGCTGAATAATATTCCATTGTCTGGATGTACCACGGTTTATTTATTCACTTACTGAAAGACATCTTAGTTGCTTCCAAGTTTTGGCAATTATGAATGAAGAGGCTATAAACATCTGTGTGCAAGTTTTTGTGAAGGCATATGTTTTCAGCTCATTTGGGTAAATACAAACGAGTGTAATTGCTGGATCATGTGATAAGAGTATGTTTAGTTTTATAAAAATTATCAAACTGTCTTCAAAAGTGGCTGTACCATTTTTCATTCCCACCAAAATGAATGAGAATTTCTGTTGCTCTATATCCTAGTCAGGATTTGATGTTGTCATTGTTCCAGATTTGGGCCTTTCTAATAGGTGTGTAGTGGTATCTCATTTTAATTTGCATTTCCCTGATGACATACGATATGGAACATCTTTTGATATGCTTATTTGCCACCTGGATATCTTCTTTGGTGAGGTGTCTGTTAAAGTCTTTGGCCCATTTTTAATCAGGTTGTTTGTTTCCTTATCATTGAGTTTTAAGTATTCCTTTGCAAATATTTTCTCCCAGTCTATGACTTGTTTTCTCATTCTTTTGACATTTTCCTTACAGAGCAGAAGTTTTTAATTTTAGTGAAGTCGGCTTATCAATTCTTTCTCTCATGGGTCCTGGCTTTAGTGTTATATCCATAAAGCCATTGCCATACCCCGGTCATCTAGATTTTCTCCTATGTTATCTTCTAGGAATTTTATACTTTTGCATTTTGCATTTCAGTCTACTGTCCGTTTTGAGTTAATGTTTGTGAAGGGTGCAAGGTCTCTGTCTAGAGTCATTTCACCCAATTAAATTTTAATTTCATATAAACAAACAGTATGTGCAATATATAGCACATACTTATGTTAAAAATTACACTAAAAATTTGTTTTCCCTGTTATTCCACTTTAACTGGGTATAAGGTGTTGTTGGGGATAGATAATTAAAAACAGAATCTCCTTCAAACCAGGAAGACCTCCACAAAGGTAGAAGAAACAGAAGATTGTTGAATAAGTGTTAAACCAGAATGTGATACCCGTCAAGGGCAATCTGCTAAAGAGATAGCAAAGAGCCAAAGAAACCTTACCCTTTTGTATAGCCCAGCAGATACTGCCCACTACCTACATGTTCTCAAGGTAAATGATAATTAGTCCCTTAAGTAAAGGGATTTGATAGCACCACTTGTTACACATAGTGAATCCTAAATTCACCTGCTATTTGGAGTGACCATTTGCATTACCTAACTGGGTTTATCCAAAAGAAACATAAACTTCTCATGCCTCTATGGCAGGAGGTATTTTTCCAAGTTGGTGGGAGCCTCCCACCAAGGTTAGGTTCCTCCCCTTCCACAGAAACTGGGGGATTGGGGTGCTATCTTCCTTGATGATTACATTTCAAAGAGATGACTTCCAGGTCCTTGAGAAAGATATTCCTGGATCTTAAAGCTGGCAAGATAGCTATTTAGCCTTTAAAAATATTTACATATATTTCAAAGAAGAGAGAGAGAGAACTTAAAATTATAAGTTTTTTAAAGTGAATGCTCTAAGAAAAGGGAGGGGAAGAGTCTCTTCCTTTATTTTCCATAAGGAGAATTGTCTTGTTTTGTTTAAAGTGGTATTTGCCCTTACAGTTTCTTGTATCTTATCTGTCAACCCTACCTGGGACACAAATCACTCCCAGTTGAAAACCACTCACCTCGGGCATGAGCAATCTCCAAAAATCTGCCATGACTTACCTCTTTAACTAGTCTGATTGGTCCTTAATTCTGTCCATCCAGTCCTCAAGGTGGTGGCTCTAGATGGCTCTTGGTGGTGGTCATAAGCTCTAAAAATAAATAAATAATCAAATTATCATATAACAAGAAAGCTGTAGTATCCACTGCTACAGCTGGCCCTAAGGCCAGAATTGGTAGTCAACATCTCTCCTCTACCACCTATTCTAGATTTCCCTTTCTTCCAGCTGCTCTAGTTGCTTGCCTGGTTGGTGCCCCAGACCTTCGATCTTGATGCGTACAGACCTTGATTGCCTTATTCTCATCAGGCTGAGATTGTTGTAATTAAACATTCACTGTGGAAGCACCAAGAAATGTCCCAGCAAATCCAGACATAATTCTTCTTGTCCCCATTATGTAGCAGAAACCTAGCCCCTCATGACAATGAGGATGAATTCCTCCCACCACTCCATTATATTAGTTTCTTTTTTCCTGCTTGTCTACCAGGAAGAGGATCTCAAAGCAACTAGGAATATATCAGAGTTTAGGTTTATTGTAAATCATACTGTGTTCCCTGGTGGAAATATTTCCTGCTATCCACCCCCAGGAATTAGGTCCTGCAGTACAGAAATTCCCTGTTGTGGGGACAGAGAACACTAATTATTGAAAGTGGACCACTGGAAATGATGGTGAGAGAGGCCACTCCTACTTCTAATTTTTGAACCTCAGGCCAGTATATTATAGCTATTACAGTCATAGTACTGTGTATTGATCTTTGGTTTTATACAAATATTCTGTATTCTGGAGGATACTGCCTCAGTTTTGCAGGATGTCATCACCAGGCTGGCTTCTTAGCTGAGCCTTTTATATGCCTTTCCAATCTGCCAGGAATTTTATCAGTCCTTTCTATGGTATATGTTAGGACCAGTGAGTCTCAAACATTCCCCAGTGATTAAATGTTCACTGTATTACTTGATCCTTGGTCCAAGGGGAATGTTAGGCTGGATCCATGTCTCTGTAACCCCTAAGATAACAATGCTGGCAGAGGCACCAAATACAGGGAAAACAAACTCATATTTGAGGTAAGTCTCAATTCTAGTAAGGATGAATCACTGCCCACCCCTCCTTGACAGAAGTCCACTGATACCAACTTGTCATGAAGTAACTGACTGTACACCCGGAGGATGATACCATATTAAATGAGTCAGTTTTTGCGACCGACAGTTGAGACAGCTAAGCCTGGGTGAAAGAGAGCCCATACTGTTGAGCCCATTCATCATCACCATCTCTGCTATGAAGATTACTTTTATATAGGCCTTTTGATGCTAGCCCAGATCTAATATGTAAGGGGTCTTTGTGCATGTATCACTTACACAAAAGGGAGCTATTTTGGTAATGAAACATCTCCATTTTATACTTGTATATTACACAGTTACGTGACATTTTTCAGAGAGCCATGCTCCATAAATCGATTCCAAATTTGTCTACTGTAAACAATTCTAGACAGACGAGGTGCATCATACTATAAAGATCCCATAGATAAGGACTCTCTCAGTAGTAAATAACATTTGTGCATTTGCTGGGAGGTGTTTCAGTGGCATGTTTACAACAGTACTGGACCAGGTGATCTTTCTTTCTTGCGATGCTCAAGTTTCCTGCAGATGCCTCTCTTGCATTGGATCCCACTCAAAGCTGATGGTCTTCAGAGTCACTCAATGAATGCATTGAAATAATACTCCCCAAAGCAGAATATTCTACTACCCAAATGCAGAGAGGACCAGCAAGTACTGGCCTCTTTCTTAGTTATGTCTTAGCCTTTACCTTAGAGAGGATGTCCCAGCATGCCTAGCCTTCTGGACCCCTAAAATCTCCACCGATGTGGTAAGTCCATGAATCTCTGTAAGATTTATTCCTCACTCTCTAGCATGCATGTGTCTTAATGAAGGATTAAGAGTACTGGCCACTTACTGCCCACGGTTCTGAGTTCACTGTTGTCACCCATATTCACGTGTAGACCAGACTCAAGCACTACCAAATGTCAGTATCACCAAAGACTCTGAACACTAATTTGTAACAGAGAGTATGAGGATTAACATTATCATGATTTTTTCAAAAAAATTTTACCTTAGATGTTGAACTATTTAGGGCATTTTATTAGGCATGTCACGAGGACACATCTAGCTTATTTAAGCCACAACAAGGAGCTGGATGTGCTGATTTGTTATAACAATACAGGGACATCTTCTGGACACATAAGAACAGGAGTGAGGAACTTTGAAGAGGGAAAAAGAAGGCCCTCAGAACTTGTCTTCTCCATTTTTTCTCTTTATAAACATGTTTTCTCTCCTCTTAAGTTCACATCATGGAAAACATGGCTCCTGAATTTTATATTGCCTTTTCATACAAGGCCAGTTTAGAATATCTTGATCCTGGTGTCAAATTACTGGCCAAAGCACAGGGAACTCAATACTCTGTAATGACTTATATGGGAAAAGAATCTAAAAAAGAGTGGCCATATGTATATGTATAACTGATTCACTTTGCTGTACACGTGAAACTAACACAACATTGTAAATCAACTATACTCCAATAAAAATTAAAAATATATATATTGGCTGAAGTGACAAAGATTTGCTCAGCTTGGGTTAGATGCTTGCTCGCAGGCTTGTCCACCATTGCTAGCTGATGGGGCAGGTACAGATACAGACTGTGGGACTAGGTCCCTGTTTCTATACATACGAAGAGAGGTGAGGAGTTGTCAGAAAATGTAGACTAAGCAGGAAATGCAATAGTCATATGCCTTTGCAGAGCACTGTATTTCACCAATTCTAAGACGAACATTGCTTTTCCCCTTTAATATCAGAATGAAATCACAGTGTCTTATCATTGGTGGTTCCTTACAATCATTGCTGGCCAGGTGACCTCCAGAATTCTCTGCACACACATGGACATGGACTTGTTCATAAGAATTCATATCGTCTCCGTTTCAAAAGAAATATGTTTAACAAAAGCCTAATCCTTAGGGGAAGAGAATTAAATGGCATGGTAGAGCCTCTCGAAGAAATGTGAAGGGAAAGGGGTTCTCCTCACACCAGAATGACTCCCCCATGGCTCAGGAAAAGAGAGAGAGGGAGAGGTATGACTGGCTGAAAGTCACCACAAATAGTGCCCCAGGAGCCCTACCTAATTCACCAAGCACTTTACTCCCTGTGAACATGTAAATAGCTACAAGTAAGCAAGCAGAAATGTGCAGTGGCTGGTTGTTATTCCCAGTGGTATGACTGGATATATGGAATCCATCAGCATTTCAGGGTAAAAGCCATGAAAAAAAAAACTTGGAAGAAGGGATATGTGTTCTGGATGCGGTCTAAAAACCTTCCAGTGGTCCTCTTTGGTGAGATCAAGAACAACTCAGCATCAGCACTTCCTGAATGAGGGTTGGTGGCTTGAGAAAAACCCCAGGCAGAAAAGGAGAACACTCTTTAGGCAATGGTGCATTTTCAAAGCCTTTGACAACACAAAGGACAAAACTGCATAGAAAAACACACGTTTAAAAAAACAAACAAACAAAACACACGTTTACTGTTTACAAAAAGTGATTTACAAGAGTAGGAGTTTGAGTATGAATAAGTTTTCAGAATACTTAACCAATTTATGTAGTTTATTTTTTCATGTACGTTTAAGTGTGATACATGATGAAAAAGTTATGCCTAAATAAATTTAAAAGAGCTTTTTCAATAGGAAGTAAATACTCGTAAGTGACAAAAAAGTGATTAAAAACTTTGAGTGGCATATTTTCTTTCTTGAAGCACAGGAACTAATAGTGTGTCTTATAATGGGTGGCATCTTGGGATAAAAGAAATCTGGTATTTAACTTGCTTAGGCATAAGAACCTTATTTTTTATCTTACACTATATCTCCTCAATCCATTTAATGTTATATTTTAATTGAATGTACATTATAAACATTGTTGTGGTGATTAAAGCTTATTAAGTTAAAATTAGTCAAATGATAAATAATTTTCATCTTTTACCAGATGAGGGAGTCTGCAAAGAGTCTTCTGCTAGATGGTGTGTATATCTGAGAAATACATAGTTTTTATTTTTAGAGTATCTCAAGTTTTTTAGAGGCTCTCTGGCCAGGTAAGGGTATTTTCTTGATTTAAAAAATATACTAGTGCATTTTATCTTTTTCAGGTTTTTCGTATTTCTTTATGGCATTTAATGAAAAAAGCTCAAATAGCAAAACCTCTTCCCAACCTCAAATTTGCATTCCGTGCTATGGTTTTGGACTTGGACTTACTTGATTCTTCTTTGGAAGAGGCTTCTTTAGGTACTGATTAATTTTAGATATTTATGTGACAAAGGAATTCCTAGTCTTATATGGGCTAAATAATTTGAGAAAAGTATACTCAAAATTTTTGTGGAGTAGGTAGAATCGGTCTATATTAACAGTTGTAGAGTTCAGGCTATGCCCTGAGAAGCTCAAAAGGTTCCAAAGATCTGACGTGTGTCCCCTGTCCCACATACATCCAGGGAAGCCCAGAATTTCCCAGTTTTATTTGTTCCTGACCTTAAAGAGCATGACAATCACTATATATACAGTAGCACTGGAGTAATTCAGGGAAGATTCTCTGATCTAAGTAACCCTCATTTCCTCCTCTTCCGATGTTCTATTCCCACCATTTTAACATTTTGTTTCAATTTTAAAGAACCTTCATGCTACTTTCACATAGGAATCAATACTAGTTCACTAAAGTGTCAATATTTAGTGTTTCCCTTCTCCAGAATGTTTATATTCTAAAAAAGAACCACCTGCGGAAGGCAATGTTAAATATAACAACAAATCTATCGTAGTGGCACTTTATACATTAGAGGGCTTTAATAGTTAAAGGCAGTGAAAATTGGGGTAGAGATTAGATATAACTTTCAGTCCAAAGTTTGTTTTTCTCTTTCCAGCGGAATGGGTAGATGTTAAATATAATGTGTCAATAAGTGACAAAGAGTATTCTCCTGAGGAAGTAGCAGCAGCAATTAAAATTCAAGCCATGTGGAGAGGGACGTACGTCAGATTACTTATGAAAGCTAGAACACCAGGTATACTTTTTCAATCATTTATAAAATGAACTTGCATAAATAAGGATGAATATTTGTTTACGTGCTAACAGAAAGCATTTTAGAGTCATTCTACTTTACGGCTCAGCTAATTCTTTTTAATTCTATCAATACTGAATTTCCTTGAGTTCAGGATGCATGTCAGTACATGCATGCTTTTTGTTCCTGGAATATAGTGCAATGCCTAGTACAGACTGAGCACACAACAAATACTGGCTGAAAGAATGAATGAATGATCAGCTGTATTTTCCCAATCTATCATGCGTTCTTTAAAAAACAGGAAACTGGCCTTTTTCTCCGTCCATCCCCTTTGCCTAGCAGAATGCTTTAGCAGTCAATTTCAGCTAAGTCATAGACAGTTTTTACATTTCTAGACCATTTTTCAAAGAAGCAAATGAATGAATGAGTGAATGAATGAATGAATTTAATGAAGAAGCTTCCATATATGCCTGTGGTGACATACATTTAGAAGGCATAAAATGCTTTTAAAGTATATTATTATATTTATTAAATCAAATATATTTATGCATATGAAGTAAACTATTTCGTGAGGTCTATTTTAACAGCTCAAAATAATACACTGCAGAGGCAAAAAAATTATATTCAATTATTTTCATTCTTCAATTTTTGTTAACGCTTTTAGAGAAAAAGCTTTGCCTCCAATAGAATTCTTTTGAGTATTTTGAAACATTTTGTTGTAAACATATCTCTGAAACATTTAATGAGAAATACCAAAATGTTCATCTAAGCAGTAAAAACTATAGATACACAAGTGTAAAAAGAAACAAACTATATTGCATAGTTTTGTGGTAGAAAAATATTGCTGTCGCTTGATTTTTATATTTTTTTCTATCAGAAAAAAATTAATTATAAATTCATCCAATTAAATATGTGGTAAAATACACATGTCCATATATGCTGTAAAAATTATATTCATACAATGATTGTTTTCTCTTTATAAAGACAAAAATGAGCAGCTTAATAATATTTCAGTAGCATTTGCATTCTTTCACTCAACACATATTTATTGAATAATAACAGTTTAGCAGAACTGTTCTAGATTCTGGCCTTATAGAGTAAAACTGACAAGGTTTCTGCTCTGATGAATCTTGTGTTGTAGTGGTCACAGGCATATAGCAGAAAGTAAATATATTAAGATACTGATTTCAGATATGAGTAAGTACTGTGAAGAAATTAGGATAATTAGAAAAAAAGTCAGTTTCTGACATGTTAAATTTGAGGCACTTATTATGGATTTGCATTTTTCTTGCCAAATCACCTCTTAAGCCATTCGTGGATTATGCTTTAGATTAAGCTTCAGTGAGATCCTATTAGCCATTGTTTTTTAGAAAAATTGGATGGATTATTTTTTCTGACACAAGAGCTTTCATAAGGATTTTTTTTGGTGTGATAAATGACCTCTCATTTTAAATGCTTTGATGAGTATCTTCAATTAGATCAAAGAGCACTTTATAATTTTTAAACTAAAGATGAAGGGAAAGAGCATAAAATTGTGAGCGCAGAGCTCTTGACTAGAGATTCATAGCTTTATGTTTTAAACATGGTTTACTGCTAGTAAAGCTTCAGACTTTGGATATTACCTTACTGGTAAGTTTCAACTCCCTCACCTGTAAAAGGAGGGCTTAGAACAAAATGATTTTTCAGGCACCTTACAGCCTTGATATTGCTATTTTTTACTGTTATTTTTAGGCACAAAGGAAAATACCAGTGTTGCAGATACTCTTCAGAAAGTTTGGGCTGTGCTGGAACAGAATATAGAACAGTATGCGATTTCTCTCTTAAGGTAAAGCAGTGTAATGATGTTTCTTATTGTAACCTTTCTTATTGTTTCCTACTGTAACCTAATGATGTACCTTTCTTAAGGTAAAGTGGTATAATGATCTTACTATAAGTTCCAGTTCAAATGCTACTATATTTGTTGAGTTTTTCCTAATCATCGCAGCTAGAAACATACCACTGCTTCTGAACTTCCACACTTCCTACTTTTTGTTTGTCTTCATTGCACTTATCTAATACCCTAAGAATAAAACCTCTGAGAAGCAAAACAGAGTTTTTTTGAAGTCTTTTGGTGCTAAAGAGATAAAAGTTAGAGTTTAGGACCTGCTAGGGGAGAAGACTCCAGTAAACAATGAAAGTTGTCAGTTGAAATCCCTGGAGGACAACATTCTAGAAACAGGGACAAGTGTGAAGTAGATTGAGCCTTAGGAAAACTGCATTTTAACCACAAGCCATGTTCAAAGCAGGATAATCTGAAAAAACTAAGAGAAAATCATATATATATATATATATATATATATATATAAAAGAAGAAGACCACTTGGTGATGTAGGAGCTAGCAGACCAAATCTCTAAAGGTAAGTATTATGGAAATGCCCAAGAAAATAAAGGTTAAAGAAAGAGAAAATAAAAGTCTAGATTAATAAAACACAGTTAAATGGAAATTACATAAATAAGATTTTTAACAACCGAAATTTAAAACTTTTTAATTAGTTAACAGCAGATCAGGAAGAATAGAGGAAGAGATTAGTGAAATGGGAGATAGGTCAATAGAAAAATAGTGGAAAATAAGGAAAGAACTAAGGGACATGGGGAACATGCTTAGAAAGTCTAATATTTGTATCATTATAGTCCCAGAATGTAAAAAGATAATAGCTGATAAATTTCCAAAACTGATAAAATACATCAACCCATATTTTCAAGAGACTCTGCATGCACACTCCATGCAGGAAGGACACGAAGAGAACCATACCCAGACTCATTGTAGTCAAATTGCTGAAAACCAAAGGCCAAAAGAAAAACCTTCAAAGTAACCAGAGAAATAAGACACACTATTTTCAAAGGACAATCACACTAAGAGCCATATGTAAGAGTAAATTCTTAACCTTAGCAATGCAAAATGCAGAAGTTGGGTAATAAGCTTTAAAGAGTTCTAAGGTTCTAGCATTATTGCAGAAGTGGTAAAAGTAATAATCTAGATGAAACACCGGTAGGGCAAGGATACATAATACATTCGCTAGCAATATGCTAATGGATCCACAAGTGAATTTAAGAAATCAGATTAATCTTATACATATTCCAGAGAACAGAAAAATAGAGGAGACATTTACCAACTCATAACCTTGATTTAAAAAACTCAACAAGGACAGTAAAAAAAAGTGAAATTGCAAACCGAATGCCCTCGTGAAATTAGATGAAAAAATGTAATAAAATATTAGCAAATCAAACTCAGAATTATATAAAAAGAATAATACCTTATAACCAAGTGGCTCTCCCAATCTAAGACGTGTAATAGTGGTTTAACATTAGGAAATTCATCAATTTGGCACATTAACAGGGAAAAGGAACAAATCACTCGGTTCTCTGGCTAGGTTCAGAAAAAAACATTTGAAAAAATTTAACAAAAATTCAAAATTTTAAAATTTTTTAGCAAACTAGGATTAGAGAAGACTTTCCTTAATATGTTATGGTATCTACTATTTTTAAGCAATTACTACAAACATGATTAGTGGTGAAATTTTGAAAGCTTTTTCTTGAGTTTGAGAATGAGACAAAGACGCCTGACCAAACACTTCTATTCAAGATAGTCCTGGAATTTTGTGAAGGGCAAAAAGGCAATAAAGCAAAATAAAAGTCACTAGAGTTTGAAGGGAAGAAATAAAACCACTGTTTACAGGCAACATGGTTATATATGTAGAAAATGCCAGAAAATCTATATGAATTTATTAGAATTAATGAGAAAATTAAAGAAAAGTTTCTGGATACAAGGTCAAAATGAAATAACGATTGGACTTATATTTATAAGCGACAAATAGAAAATTATGCATGTAAACATATAAAAATTTAAAATAACCTAAAGTTATTGAAAAATTTCATGATGAGCCAAATGTCAAAATTTTTAATTTGGAAAAAATCCAAATTTGTATTTTCCCAACCCTGAGAGCGAGTACCTCACTCACCTCACCCAAGTCCTGACCTGTGGATACTGCTATCACCTGATAATTCAGCTTGATTAAACTTTTGCTCCAGAAGCCTGTTTTCTAAAACGGGTACTCTTCTGCCTAAGACCCCAATTGTTTGGACAGACACAGAGAGCACGAAGAACCTCTTTCTCCAAACTGCTTCAACATTGTAAGGACGATTTCTGGCCCAGAAATTACATCTAATTTTCATGTAAATGGAGTGCTAAAATCATGTGTTGCCCTATTAGGGACTCAGGTCAGTTCACTATGGAGGTGTATTTGAAACACAGGCATAACTCCTTCAGGGAGCTGGCGTTCCTCTCCATGTGTTCCTTCTACCATAGCCAAGAGCATTTCCCAGAAAGAAACTCAGTGAATATCCAATGCAGATATTGGCCATGCTCTTTCAATAGTTTGAGTTGCACACCCCAATCTATTGAACGGATGAAACTCACAAGTCTCACCCATCTTTAAACTTAAATGTCAGGAGCATCCAAAGCTACCTCCTCATCCTAGAAGGCATTAATTACACGGTCAAAAGCACACCTTTTGGTATAAGACCTAATGCTAACCCCACTTCTACTAATTATCAGATGTGTGACCTGGGGTAAGTTTCTTATCCTCTCTGAACATAAAATTAAGTTTTTTTCATCTGTAATATAAGGATAATAATATCTACTTCATAGTATTATTCCTTTATAAAGCTGAAAAGATAAATTAAGGTAATCCTGGAAAATTATTTAGCACAATGCTACAGATTGAGCCATTACACAACATTAGTTATTATAAATATTGCTATTATTAGTAGTAGTACATGAGTAACTTTGAGGTCCTTGAGCCTAGCCTTGCATTCTCAGACCTGTAGGGGCACAACTTCAACAGTTGACTTTGGGCAAGGCTCAGTTTTCCAATATAACTTTCTCTCTGTCCTAGGATGCAAAGTTAAAACTAAATCTTTTGATTATGTCAGGGATATCTCTCTATGGGTCGTTTAAGATATTCCACATGGTACATCAGGATTTTGATGGTCCTATACTCATTAGAATTTCCTGAGGTATATGAAAAATAGTAGAATGTGTGATGGAAACAGTGACAGTCTGGAAAGCCTTTAAATTGCACCCTTCTCTTAGAATCGTGGTGGGACCCATTGCACTCAGTTCCCTACGTGGCCTGCTTAGTTCCTGTACTGGCTCAGCCAGCTCCTGCATTTAGACTCAGCCAGCCCCCATATGATTGACAGGGGTACTCTGCATTGACCGACCATCACGTCATACTTCCTAGTGAGGGTGATCAGGTTATTTATCAACCAAACTGGGACACTCTGACAGGGAACGGGGGAGCACTATTAATAATTATACCAGGGATATGAGCCTAAACCAGGACTGCCCCAGAAGAATTAGAATATATAATTGCCCTGGTCTTTGTTCTTGTCATTATTTTGAAAAGCTTTTTTAAATCCTTCCAAATATAAACCTGTCATTTTCCTCCCACCACCAAAGACCAGTGATCAAATGGAGCATGTGAATCCTATCCTCTGTGAGGATCTCTATGGCTCTGCTTCCCCGTGACAGTACAGTTGAGCCATCCACCTTCTGCAAGCCAAGAGCACCTCTAGCTCTGTCTAGACCTCTAACAGAGAACCATTCCTATGGCCATTATAGCTTCTGTCCCAGCTAATACCCAAGACATTGTATAAAAGACCTGAGATTCCTGGTGCTACTGAGGCTGGGTCCGGTTCCTGGCAGAGTGGGAGGTACAGGACCTGGAGGATCTCTCTCATCACTTCCATCATGTTCTGGAATATGCCACAGGCTTCCAGGGGTCAAACATGGAGAAACCTCAGTTGCACCAGAAATCATGTAGAAGGAAAACTCTGGCACTCTCCCCTTGTTTGTGGCCTCTATTTTCAGGGGGTTTTTTAGTCTTTTTTTCCAAATCCATTACTCACTTTAAACTCCATTCTAGTATTGAGTCTCCAGTCAACCCCAGACCTTCAGTGGCTTCCACCCAGTTTTATTGCTAGTTTGCCTGCTTCTAGTTTCATCACCCTTATAGGTTGAACTTTAGTGCTGATTTCCCATCTATAAATTTCAGTTACTCCTTAGATCATGAATTAGGTTCTCTCTTGACTAAGAACTTCAAATAACTTTGGGCACCTTTGATAGACATCATGGTCAATCTGGAATGGGCTCTCCTGCTTTGGTGCCGTGCACCACGAGCCCCCATTTGATGAAGGACTCAATCTAGCCAACAATGTACTACGATATTTTATGCTGTTTTTTTGCCTATTTCTTTTTTGTAAATAGAATTTATTTTAAAAGTTGTTTTACCATTGGTACTTAAATTATTTTTAAATTTTTAGACTAATGTTTAAAAGTAAGTGCAAGTCTATGGAATCTTATCCATGCTATCAAGATGAAGAAACTAAGATTGCTTTTGCTGACTACACTGTGACTTATGCAGACCAGCCACCAAATACTTGGTTTATAGTATTCAGGTGAGGCTATCATATTGGCAAGTAATATCACTCTTAAGTGGCATGAAATATTCATATATACAGAGCTTTCTTTATGATTCTTTATGATAGTAGTAAAAGTATTAATATGAACGTTTAAGTTGCTTTCAGAAGTTAGTTAAAATTTCTTCCATATCTGCTATGCATAAATGAGATATTATAGAAATTTTTATTCATGTTTCTTTAAACAAAATATGAAGACTGTGAAGTGTTAATTGTTAGAACTTTTTATGAGTATAGTAAACATAATAAAATAAATTGAGACGCTTTCCGTATATAAATAAATGTACTAATTTCGAAGCAATAGCCTATTAGGTAAGAGTCACAAATTACTTATAAATGGGATTTCTTAAAAGGTTTGCATTTGCATGACAAAATAGTGTATCAATAAGAATTTTAAAGGAAAACAGTATGCTGCTTTTAAGTTATTTGCAACTTTAAACTTATGTTTTTATTTCTTAGCATCAAACCTAATTTCAAACTTTCTTTATGATTCATGTCAAGGGAAAGTTCATGCTTTTGTAATTACAGAGAAACATTTTTGGTTCCTCAAGATATGACTTTGGTTCCCAAAGTATATACTACACTTCCAGTCTGTATGCTCCACGTTGTTAATAATGACACAATGGAAGAAGTGCCAAAGGTATTCCAAAAAGTGGTGCCTTATCTTTATACTAAGAATAAGGTAGGTGTAAAATTTATTCTCCTCATATGATAGAATAGCAGTGAGAAGTCAGCACCCTGAGAGGTTCCAACAGAAGGCAGAACAGATGTGTTTTCAATCTACATAACAGAGGAATAGGGTCCTGGTCTTTCTCCATGGAAGTCCCATGTATTTGACAGCAAAAGGTAATTAATGCGAGTGCTAGAACATTCACCTTTTAGCCCTCCTTCTTATCTTTTATCCAAAGAAAATATGACAAAAGGAAAAGTTAGAAATTCTCATTATTAAAATCATAAAATCATACAAACCCTTAAAATGAAAATGGAGGTAAAGAGCACATTTATTCCTATCCCTAAACCAAACCAAAGCAGCAGGTTTTCTCAGCTTCCCAGTGGGTTTTTTATTCTATTCCTAAACATGTCAGAAGATTGTGATCACACAGCCACTCACCATCCCAGCAGCCCCAGTCTTTTCCAGGGCTACCCAGGTTCCTTCAAGAATAGACACTCTTGGCACATTACTCCTACTGAATACAGACCCTGATGGTTGATGTCCACGCAAATCATGTTACTTCTCTATTTACCTGAACCTCATTTTTGTGTTTCCAGTCATTTCTTCTAAGAGGGAAGCACGATAAAAGCTAGTGTATATGTGCACTGTAAATCAGGAGATCTCCTGTAGCTCTGGTGTTCCATTCTTTAGTTGTATGGCTTTGAACCTCTTTATTTTTCTCTTCGAGCTGTGGTTGTGACTGACTTCTATGGTTCTATGCATTATTTTGTATAAATTTAGACATATCTACCTGATGAATACTGGTTTATAGGAATAAAAGATATAGAATATCACTCCTTAAAAGAACCTGATAGTTCTTTTGAGTTATTTTAAGAATTTTTTAAAATAAGACTTTATTTTTTAGAGTCAGCAAAATTGAGAGGAAAGTACAGAGATAGCCCTTATACTCTCTTCTCCCCCACATGCACAGCCTTCCTCATTATCAACATCCCCTACCAGAGTGGTGCATTTGTTACAGTTGCTCATTTTACCTTGACACATCA
Organism: Delphinapterus leucas; assembly: GCF_059928025.1. NCBI lineage: Eukaryota > Metazoa > Chordata > Mammalia > Artiodactyla > Monodontidae > Delphinapterus > Delphinapterus leucas. Next base: position 78,107,711 of record NC_143140.1, read on the forward strand.
TAATCACACAAAGTCCATAGTTTACATTATGGTTCGCTGTTTGTATGTGTGTTGTACCTTCTATGGGTTTAGACAAATGTAAAATGACATGCATCCATTACTATGAGATCATGCAGAGTATTTTTACTGCCCTAATAATCCTCTGTGTTCCACTTATTTATCCACCCACCCCAAGCCCTGCCAACCACTGATCCTCTTACTATCTCCATAGTTTTTTTTTTGTCTTTTCCAAAATGTCATAAAGTTGGAATCATATAGTACATAAGAAAACTTTTCAGATTGGCTTCCTTCACTTTAAAACTTGCATTTAAGCTTTCTTCATGTCTTTTCATGGCTAATAGCTCATTTATTTTTAACGCTGAATAATATTTCATGTCTGGATATACCACCATTTATTTATCCATTCACCTACTGTAGAACACCTTGGCTGCTTCCAAGTTTTGGCAATCATGAACAAAGTGTGCATGTTTTTGTATGGACATAAGTTTTTAACTCCTTTGGGTAAATAACAAGAAGCATAATTTCTGGATCATATAGTGAGAAACCGCCAAACTGTTTAGTTTTGTAAGAAACCACCAAACTGGCCTCCAAAATGTCTGTAACATTTTTCATTCCTGCAGCAATAAATGAGAGCTCCCGTTGCTCCATACCCTCCTCAGCATCTGGTGTTGTCAGTGTTCTGGGTTTTGGCCATTTTAATACCTGTGTAGTGTTATTTCATTGTTGTTTTAGTTTCTCTGATGTCATATGATGTGGAGCATCTTTTCGTATGCTTATTTGCCATCTGTATTTCTTCTTTGATGAGGTGTCTGTTAAATATTTGGCCAATTTTTAAATCAGGTTGTTAGTTTTCTTATTATTGAGTTTTAAAAGTTTTTGTACATTTTGGAAACAGTCCTTTATCATATGTGTCTTTTGCAAATATTTTTTCCCAGTCTATGGCTTGTCTTCTCATTTTCTTGACATGTTCTTTGACAGAGCAAAAGTTTTTAATTTTAATAAAGTCCAGCTTCATTAAAATTCATGGATCCAGTTTCGTGGATCATGCCTTTTTTGTTGGATCTGGAAAGTCATTGCCATACCCAAGAGATTCCTAGGCTTTCTCTTATGTTACCCTCTAAGGGTTTTATAGTTTTGTATTTTACATTTTGGTCTGTAATACGTTTGGAGTTAATTTTTGTGAAGGGTGAGGGTCTGTGTCTAGATTCTCTTTTTTGCTTTGGGTGTCCAGTTTTTCCATCACCATTTGTTGAAAAGACTGTTTTTGATCCATTGTATTGCCTTTGCTCTTTGGGCAAAGATCCGTTCACTACATTTATGTGGGTCTATTTCTGGGTCTATTCTATTCCATTGATCTGTATGTCTGTTACTTTGTCAAAATGACACTGTCTTAATGATGGCAGCTTTATAGCAAGTCTTAAAGTCGATTAGTTTCAGTTCTCCAACTTTGTTTTTCTCTTTCAGTATTGTGTTGGTTATTCTTGGTCTTCTCCATGTAAACCTTACAACCAGTTTGTTGGTATCCATAAAATAGCATGCTGAGATTTTGATTGATATTGCATTAAATCTATAGATCAAGTTGGAAATAACTGAAATATTCACAGTGTTGATTCTTCCTATCCATGAACATAGAATATCTCTTCACTTTTTAAGTTCTCCTTTGACTTTGTTCATCAGAGTTTTATAATTTTTTTCATACACATTTTGTTAGATTTATATCTAAGTATTTCAGTTTTGTGGATGCTAATGTAATTTGTTTTTAATTTCAAATTCTACTTGTTCACTGTTAAACTATTTTAGAGATTTTAGGATTTTAGGAAACTTTTTAAAAATCAGGGCAATTAAATTTTTCATGAAATCATTTAATCCATTTATATCTATACATAGAGGTGTGTGGCTGTGTATAACTATTGTTAAAACTTTATATTTTACTAACGAGTTTTTATACTATTTCATTATACTTTAAAAACTCATCTTTTATTAAAAGCTTATCATTTTTTTCTATTTTTCATGAGATACAAATTTTCTCAATAACGTAGTCTGATTTTACTAAATTTGAAGATATTATCAAATTGTAAATTGGACTTAAATCATTTTTAGTTTGTATTAAATTTTGCACATTTACTTCACATTTACATTTTATTAGAAAATCTGATAGACAATATTTTTGTGTGCAGTTATGTATATTTGGAGTTATATACTTAAATGTAATTTTTAAAAACTCAAAGTCTGTGCACCAATATGTTATTTTTCTAATTGCTTTGAAAGAGTATTTATATTTCAATTAAAAATAGAAGAATTTGCCAATAAAAGACAATTTCTGTACATCAAACAGGTACTTAAAAACTGAATTTATTTGACCCTAATATAATTTGACCCTCCATACAACTCCCTTTTGCACTATATTTATTCTCCCTTATGTCCTAGTAAATAGCAATTTATTAAAAATTATAGCTTGGGAAATTTATTGATAAACCTTGCCTATCTCCAGCAGAATATCTTGGGTTAAACCAAACACTATAAGAGATAACTAGTTCTTTGTTAACAAACTTGTCTTCACACCAGGAACAATTGATGGGTTATTTTTATAATGTCTGTTTGTCAAGTTTGGCCTAGATTTCCTTTTGAATATAAAAATTTATTTCATTTGTGATTGGAAATCAAAAGTCCCAAAGATCCATATGAAAAAGCTGATATCATTCAAAGGGAGACTCTATCAAGATCATAGATGTCATTAAATTCTAGAGATGAGCTCTTTACTTCACTAGATAAGTATACTAATCTTCACTAGTATACTTCACTTCACTAGTATTATACTACTTCACTAGATAAGTATACTAATATAATATGTATAATACTAATATTAGCCACTGATACTTAATTTTTGTAGGGATATTTAAGGATATTTAGTTGAACCACATAAGAATCTGACTCTTGTTTATACCTAGCATATTTTGGGTTTGGTTTGGGTTTTGTTTAGTAATCCCAGTGAAGACCTCCCTTTCTAGACTAAACTTGAATTTAGGGGGTAGCTTTAAATGACACATTTTGAGTCAATATGCAGAAAAACACTCTATCTCCATTTAACTATTATTTCTAAACTGTAAATTTAGGATTGCAACAAGCATAGCCATTCCCTCTGTCAAATACCTCCTTCTTCTAACCTCTCACTCTGGGTCTTTTTAGAATAAAATAGAATGAGGAGGAGAATATAGAGCTGTATGAATACAAGCATAGCTTCAGTCATCCTTCTTGTGGTATGGTTTTCCTTTCGTCACAATTCTTGATCTTTGAACATTTCTCCAAATTATCTAAGTCTCCTCTAAAATGTAGTTCCCAGAACTAAATGCAGCCTCTAAAGGGAATTCCAACCCATCTGAAGGAGGATCATTAACTCCATTGTTTTGTAGCCCATGATTGCATTCGCATTTTGGCACTTGCCAGGCATTTGACACATATGTAGCCTATTTTAGGTCAACTTTTTCTAACATATGTCCACAGAACTAGTGTCTAAGGTTAAAAAAAAATAAAAACACCTGGTTACACAGTTAATCCTTTAGAATTGTTTGACATATATTTTTTCATAATTTTTCAAAGACCATAACCTGTGATTTGAAATACTTATCTATGAGGTTTCTCAGTACTCGATTATGTTACTCTTCTATTACAGAGTCTTGAGGTCGGTTTAGAGTCACCAGGTCCTCTCAAAATCCTATCACTGGTTTAGCTTTAGACTTTCACTTACCAATATCTATCCTACCATTTTATAAACTTTTATTCCTCTCAAAATTGTTCTCTGAGTCTAGACAAAATCAGAGTCATGTAATTTTGTTTTGCTTCTTTAATAGATTACTACCACAAGCCCAAATAATAACAAAAACAGCAATAAATCTGCACTTTGCTGATAAAAACACTTTAGCATACATGATTTATCTTCCTTTTCTTCTTGCCCCAAACGTAATGTCAAAGGTCCTTATGGGTGTTGCAATTCTGATCTTATTACAGGTTTTGGAATTTTGGTTAACATTCCTAGGTGTTTTTTGCAATGTTATGAATTCATTCTGTCTTGTGTATTTCTAATTTTTGTTCCTAAAAATCTAGACACATTGGAGAGCTTCCTCTGCATCAGAGAGCAACTGGAATACAAATCTATATTCTTCTGTCTTGTTAGAAATGTATGGAATTATAAACTCAGAATTACTTTGAACTTTTGTCTGTTAGCACTTTCCCAGGTTCCTTAACTGCTTCTTTTCTCCAACCTAAAGAGCTCATCTCCAGGCTCACATCTGGGTTCCATGGAACCAGATCTGCTGCTAATTTGATAGCTTTACCTGCCAATGGTCATTCTAAGGGCACTACATTTCCATAAACTCTTCTGCCTTTTTCATCTCATATTTAGAAAGATGATACTGAGAAGACAGGGAAATCAAGTAGGAAGCTATTGGGCTAATCCAGGATGATATAATGATAAAAATCTGCCTTAGGAAGCATTAGGAGAATTAGCAGGAAATGTAGTAATCATCTACCACAGTTAAGCACTTTTTTTTATAGCTAGGGAACCATACAAACAAAAGTGTTAGAGTTTTCCATTTTCTCCAAAAACATGTAAGATAGCAATTTTTGAGAGGGATTTGAAAACATGCTAGTGATTTGTTGATTATCAACAGATTTTAGGATCTTTATGTATATTAAGATAATAAAGACTTTTAATACTGTGAAATCATCTACTGTACCTTTGACAGGCTAGTGACAATGTCACTTACTTCTGTGTAATTCTTTTTTCCTGTAGAAAGGATATACATTCGTGGCTGAAGCATATACTGGTGATGTGTATGTAACATCCTCACGATGGAAAATGCGCCTCATTGGTTCTTATCATCCACTCCCATGTCTGTCTCGAGATACTCCATGTAATACCTTTGCCATAAAGGAAATCAGAGATTACTACATACCCAATGATAAGAAAATTGTATTCAGGTATGTGACAGAAAGGAAATGCATTCCTTTGAAAATATTAATAATTTTTGTATTAAATAATTGACTTTAAATTTAAATATTTTAAATGTTAATATTATGAAAATCAATACATTTTCTGTAAAATCCTGGGTGAATTTTGAACTTCACTTTTATACTCTTTTGGAAACAACATAGAGAGTAATGTGATTATATAAATGTTATATAAGATCAAGCCTATGTTGCTTAGTTTCTTAGTCCTCATCGTATTTGACTTTCATTGAACATCCTAACACTCTTCCCTCTTTTTACTCTCTCCTCGTTCTGTTCCATCTCTAACTCTTCTCTTGTGTAGGTTTCTCCTTATCTGCCAACTCATCCTTCTTTTCATACGTATTTATATATTCTCCATGAATAGCCTCATCATGGACTCCACTCTCTTTCATTAATCAGCCCTTTTGATTCTCATTCCCTCATACCTCTCATCTCTATGCCCTCCTCTTTATTCTCAATGTCCTCCACTACTTCAGGGCCTCATTATATTTTGTCTATAGAAATGCTGTGTCCATGTCTCCATTATATTCACTCTTCATTTTTAACTATTTCTCTGTCTCTCTCACCTTATTCATTTACATATCCATCCTTTACTACCAGAGTAGTTACCTTTCTAACAAACACATTTACATATGTGATTTCCCGTCTTTAAAATTTTGGACAAATTTCCATTGGCTGTAAAGTAAAATCCAAGCCACAAACACTCCTGCCCAGCCTCCCAACACACTGTGCACTCTCTTGATGGAGCTATGGACCAACTCCTGACATATTTGTGATGTGATTTTATCTTGCCCATGCCTTTCCTCTTATCTTGTTATATTCTGTCTCCATTTTTCCACCTAGCAAAATTTATCACTTTTAAGGATCACTTTCAAGAGTCAAATCTTTTATACCCAAACCTCCAAATATAACTAGTTAGTCCTGGTCGTGTTTCTATAGTCTTTGGTTCTTTCTGAGAATGTGACATATCAAATTTTATCTGGTTAATTTCACATCCACCTCCATGAGAATTAACATTTATTGGAGGCAGGAACCATGTCTTATCAATACAGGACGTATTGATATATGCCTGACACGTAGTTGGCCTTCATTAAATGTTAAATGTTCATTAAATGAGTTGTTAGAATACTTGTCTTCTCTTTTCATATATTTCTTCTATGCAGAAAGTTTGGCAAATATGTTATTTATTAAGGAAATAAAAATCACACATAATCAAACAGCCTAGAAACTATAATTGTTAGTATTCTATTGTATTTTCTTAGAATGTTTTTTCTAGTCACAGTTTAACATTATTAAAATCATAACATAATTATAAAGTTTTATAATCTGACTTTTTACTTAACATTATAGTGTTAACATTTCCCAATGCCGTTAAGATATTTTGTGAACTCTTTTTCATGATTATCTAATAATTATTCATATGAATATACAAGTTTTTTGGTTATTGGTTATTCCCTGTTATTACAAATTTCCTTTTCTACTTTTTCTACAGTATTAATAGAGATATGATGGGCATATTTTATTGTAAATATTAAAGAAAATTTCTGATTATTGTCTAAAGATTTATTGTTTTAAGGAGATTAAATATTTTAAAGAAACCATACATATTGGTAAATTGGTTTTCAAAAGTAAAACCCAAGTCTTTCTGACAGTATAGGCACAAATAATAATTCATTGTATTCTGGCTGATTTTTCTCTATAATTAATATTTATTTGTTCCTTAAAATCTTTTTCCCTTTAACAAACATGCTCACATTTTTTGCAAAGAAAGATAATCAACAACAAAACTAAATTACAGAACAATATATACAGTATATCCCAAGTATATTTTCTTTTTTTTTCCTTTTTAATATCTTTATTGGAGTATAATTGCTTTACGATGGTGTGTTAGTTTCTGCTTTATAACATAGTGAATCAGTTATATATATATGTTCCCATATCTCTTCCCTCTTGCGTCTCCCTCCCTGCCACACTCCTTATGCCACCCCTCTAGGTGGTCACAAAGCACTGAGCCGACCTCCCTGTGCTATGCGGCTGCTTCCCACTAGCTATCTATTTTACGTTTGGTAGTGTATATATGTCCATGCCACTCTCTCACTTTGTCACAGCTTACCCTTCCCCCTCCCCATATCCTCAAGTCCATTCTCTAGTAGGTCTGTGTCTTTATTCCCGTCTTGCCCCTAGGTTCTTCATGACATTTTTTTTTTCTTAGATTCCATATATATGTGTTAGTATACGGTATTTGTTTTTTTCTTTCTGACTTACTTCACTGTGTATGACAGACTCTAGGTCCATCTACCGCACTACAAATAACTCAATTTCGTTTCTTTTTATGGCTGAGTAATATTCCATTGTATATATGTGCCACATCTTCTTTATCCACTCACCTGTTGATGGACACTTAGGTTGCTTCCATGTCATGGCTATTGTAAATAGAGCTGCAATGAACATTTTGGTACGTGACTCTTTTTGAATTATGGTTTTCTCAGGGTATACGCCCAGTAGTGGGATTGCTGGGTCATATGGTAGTTCTATTTGTAGTTTTTTAAGGAAACTCCATACTGTTCTCCATAGTGGCTGTATCAATTTACATTCCCACCAACAGTGCAAGAGTGTTCCCTTTTCTCCACACCCTCTCCAGCATTTATTGTTTCTAGATTTTTTGATGATGGCCATTCTGACCAGTGTGAGATGATATCTCATTGTAGTTTTGATTTGCATTTCTCTAATGATTAATGATGTTGAGCATTCTTTCATGTGTTTGTTGGCAATCTGTATATCTTCTTTGGAGAAGTGTCTATTGAGGTCTTCTGCCCATTTTTGGATTGGGTTGGTTTTTTTTTTTGATATTGAGCTGCATGAGCTGCTTGTAAATTTTGGAGATTAATCCTTTGTCAGTTGCTTCATTTGCAAATATTTTCTCCCATTCTGAGGGTTGTCTTTTGGTTTTGTTTATGGTTTCCTTTGCTGTGCAAAAGCTTTGAAGTTTCATTAGGTCCCATTTGTTTATTTTTGCTTTTATTTCCATTTCTCCAGGAGGTGGGTCAAAAAGGATCTTGCTGTGATTTATGTCATAGAGTGTTCTGCCTGTTTTCCTCTAAGAGTTTGATAGTGTCTGGCCTTACATTTAGGTCTTTAATCCATTTTGAGTTTATCTTTGTGTATGGTGTTCCGAGTATATTTTCTTATGTTTATAGTTGTTTATATATTTTATATACAGGTAAAATTTTAGAGAAAATACTAAACAAAAGCACATAAACTGAGGGCAATAAAAGGGTTGAAGAATTCTCTTTTTAATCTATCTGCTTCTTGTAATATATTTGCATACTGCCTATTAGAAGCAAAAAAAAAAAAAAAAAAAGGAGAGAAGGAAGGAAATGTGCCAGTAACTAAAAATAACAATTGTGATAAAGTATTTTAACTACTTTGATAGGAAACCATTGTATCACACAGCAGGGCCACTATTAGACTCAGTGATATTGAACCCAATACCTAAATTAGTCATAGCAGCTGGTCCTAAATCTGTCAGGATGAGTTGAGAGGAAGGTGAGGAGAGAACTGCTTGAGTAGCACATGTAAAAATTCAGAAATTAGAGAGAATATGACCTTTTCAGTATGATCTTTGTTTTGTTTGCAAAATGGGGTTCTAGGGTGCTATAGCAAGAAGTAAGATCCAGAGGTTGGCAGGGCCCTTTCCTGAAGGGTCTCAAGGCAAGAAGAGATTCAGATTTAACCGTAGAGGCACTGAGATGCTTTGGAGGATTTTAAGAAAAATGGCATTAATAGACTGTGTTAAAACATTATGTCTGCAACGTATGAATTGAAAAAGTACTCTAAATATAATTTCTAAGAACAGAAAAATTATTGTTATGAAATTATATGTAATCATAAAAGGTACAAAACATGAAACAAAAAGGAAAAAAAGCTCACTCGGAAGACTGCAGTGTGTTGTATGGATGAAGGGAAACATAACTGGAGACAGGGAAACCAGCCACGTAGAAGTTGCAGAATAACCCAGGTGTGTGATCATGGCAAGTGAAATAAGTCAGTGTATTTGTTTGCTAAGGCTGCCATAACAAAGGCCCACAAACTGGCAAAGTAGGTGGCTTACACAACAGAAATCCTGACTCTACAAGTCTGAGATCAAAGTACCAGCTGGACTGATTCCTACTGAGGGCTGAGAGGGAGAAGATGCACCATGCCTTCTGCTAGCTTCTAGGGGGTTCTGGTCATTGGCATTCTTTGACTCGTAGATTTATTACCCTGGTCTTTCTGTTCCTCTTCACGCACCATTCTCCTTGTGTCTCTCTGTCTCCAAACTTCCCCTTTTCATAAGGACCTCATTTTAACTTGATTATCTCTGGGAGATAATATCTCTAAGAATGGTGACATTGTGAGGGGCTGGGGGTTAGGACTCCAGCATGTTTTTGAGGGGGACACAATTTAACCCATAACAGGCAGTGACAATGAATCTAGAGGAACGAGAAAGGATTTTAAGGTACCAAGGAAGTAAAATTGAGAGCGTTGGTTGATTGGGGTTTGACTTGGGGAACTGTTGGACAGTAAGTGTCATTTACTTAGTTAGAGGTTACAGGAAGAGAACCCCATTGGCTGGTTGGGCAACAGAAAGACAATAAATTCTTTTTCTTTTTTTAAAATTTTTTTTGGCTGCACTGAGCCTTCCTTTCTGCGTGCGGGCTTTCTCTATTTGCGGTGAGCGGGGGCTACTCTTCGTTGCAGTGTGCGGGCTTCTCATTGAGGTGGCTTCTCGTTGCAGAGCACAGGCTCTAGGCACGCAGGCTTCAGTAGTTGTGGCTCACGGGCTCTAGAGCGCAGGCTCAGTAGTTGTGGTGCACGGGCTTAGCTGCTGTGTGGCATGTGGGATCTTCCCGGACCAGGGATCGAACCCGTGTCCCCTGCATTGGCAGGCGGATTCTTAACCACTGTGCCACCAAGGAAGTCCTAAGTCATTTTTAGGTGTTAAACATGGTAGACCAGTGAAATGTCCAAGGGATACTCCACAGGGGAGTCGGGCTGGAGGCACAGATTTGGAACTCATTATTCTGTTTCTGCCCATGGAAGTGCCCAGGAAAGTTTGTACAAAGAGAGTCAGATCCAGGACAGAATATTAAGATTCTCTGATATGTATGGGAATGTCAATGTGAGAGAAGTCTAAAAGTAGCACCCCTGAAATAGGAAGTACAAAAGTTATTATGCTCATGGAGAAAAGTTTTTGAAGAAAGAGAAAATGAGGGTTGATTCGACTTTGTCAGATTCTCCTAACAGTTCAGGAAGATGAGAACTGAGGTTTCTATAGGGTGGTGACAAGGTGCTTGACACCATGGCAAGAGCAAGTTTAGCACCTTGGTTGGGGGCAGAGTGGAGCGCTGTGAGCTAGTGGGAGGTGATGAGCCGAGGACAGTGGAAGTTGACAACTCTCCTTAGATTGTTAGCTGGGGAATAAAATAGAGCCGAGACTGGTCAACAGGGTTGATTGAAGTTTTTTTTTTTCGGTTTGTTTTTTTTTGTTTTGATCTGTCTTTCAGTGGGTGAGAACTGCACAGGTACAAAAGCCAATATCAAGGAGAAATAGTGGGGAAATTTAAGATAAGGAAGAGAGAAGATAGAAAAGCAAGTTTCTAGAGAAATTGAAAGTTTATAGGGTCCTGAACATTTGCAAAGATTCACCTAAAGTAGGAAAGAACCTCAACAAAACAAGAAACCTCTTAGACTGCATTAAGGAAGGAGTTGGGAAGGAATTAGACTGCACATTTCCAGTCTTTTTTGTAAGAGGTTCCCAACCGGCTTGGTTAAAGGGTGGGAGCACAAGCGACAGGTACTACTTCTGACTTCTCTGTATTTTTGTGAAAGAAAATACTGTTAACAGTATTTAACAAACACTGTTAACAGTGAGGTTTTGAAAGCTACTGCCAGTTGTGCTTTTTGTCCCACTAGAGAGGAGGGCGTAATGGAAAGGTTTGATGTGGCAGTAGTTTGCAGTCTATCAAGTTTTATAAGTGAGTGCTTATTATATCTAAATAAAAAGCTACATTTTCTGTTTGGGATATGATGATAATAAACATCCTATATTTAACTTCATTTTATCACAGCATACTGGGATCTTTTGCCAAAGTCTATAATAGCACTAATATTTCCAGGATTTTAACTGACTTTATAAAGTGGTTTTACTTGTAGATTATCATATCAGCAAATGATACAGTTTCTTTTAGCCATCTGAAGGAAAGACCAGCATACTTGTTTATAAAAGTGAATGTTTTTCTTTATAGGTATTCAGTTAAAGTTGCATTACCACATCCTGTTACAATACAGGTACGCACGTCCAAACCAGATGCATTCATCAAGCTACAGATCCTAGAAAATGAAGAAGTTATCGTGAGCTCCACTGGGAAGGGCCAAGTTATCATTCCAGCAATTAACCTCTTGGGGAATGAGAAAGCCTTGAGCACCCAGTGTAAGTGTGGCTTTTAGAATTGGTTTAGATTCATAAACAGATATTTATGTTTATGTAACTGATTTTCTAAATGTTTTAAGATAAAATAGCAAGTAAACATTTAATTGCTAAAATTTAATATCATAATGGGAAATATTTTTTAAAAACTATTGCTTTTGTGTGCCAAATTAGTCTCTGAAGATCAACAGATTTGTTATAACTGTACTTTAAAAATTATTACCTGAACCTTCTTAGACTTCTGAATAAGAAATAGATTTTTATTACTTTGAAAACTTTTTTTACTTTTATTCCCAATGCATTATTTTTAGAAAATATTCTACTTATTAAAATTAACAGAAACTTTGAAGTTATTACTTGCAATGTAATAGTCACAGGGGCTTTTTTTTTTTTAATTGGGGTATAATTGCTTTACAATGGTGTGTTCGTTTCTGCTTTATAACAAAGTGAATCAGTTATACATATACATATACATATGTTCCCATATCTCTTCCCTCTTGGGTCTCTCTCCCTCCCACCCTCCCTATCCCACCCCTCCAGGCGGTCAAAAAGCACCGAGCTGATCTCCTGTGCTATGCGGCTGCTTCCCACTAGCTATCTACCTTACGTTTGGTAGTGTATATATGTCCAGGCTTCTCTCTTGCTTTGTCACAGCTCACCCTTCCCGCCCCCCCATATCCTCAAGTCCATTCTCTAGTAGGTCTGTGTCCTTAGTCCTGTCTTACCCCTAGGTTCTTCATGAACCTTTTTTTTCTTAAATTCCATATATATGTGTTAGCATACGGTATTTGTCTTTCTCTTTCTGACTTATTTTACTCTGTATGACAGACTCTAGGTCTATCCACCTCATTACAAATAGCTCAATTTCGTTTCTTTTTATGGCTGAGTAATATGCCATTGTATATATGTGCCACATCTTCTTTATCCATTCATCCGATGATGGGCACTTAGGTTGTTTCCATCTCTGGGCTATTGTAAATAGAGCTGCAACGAACATTTTGGTACATGACTCTTTTTGAATTATGGTTTTCTCAGGGTATATGCCCAGTAGTGGGATTGCTGGGTCATATGGTAGTTCTATTTGTAGTTTTTTAAGGAAACTCCATACTGTTCTCCATAGTGGCTGTACCAATTCACATTCCCACCAGCAGTGCAAGAGTGTTCCCTTTTCTCCACACGCTCTCCAGCATTTATTGTTTCTAGATTTCTTGATGATGGCCATTCTGAGTGGTGTGAGATGATATCTCATTGTAGTTTTCATTTGCATTTCTCTAATGATTAATGATGTTGAGCATTCTTTCATGTGTTTGTTGGCAGTCTGTATATCTTCTTTGGAGAAATGTCTATTTAGGTCTTCTGCCCATTTTTGGATTGGGTCGTTTGTTTTTTTGTTATTGAGCTGCATGAGCTGCTTGTAAATTTTGGAAATGAATCCTCTGTCAGTTGCTTCATTTGCAAATATTTTCTCCCATTCTGAGGGCTGTCTTTTGGTCTTATTTATGGTTTCCTTTGCTGTGCAAAAGCTTTGAAGTTTCATTAGGTCTCATTTTTTAATTTTTGTTTTTATTTCCATTTCTCTAGGAGGTGGGTCAAAAAGGATCTTGCTGTGATTTATGTCATAGAGTGTTCTGCCTATGTTTTCCTCTAAGAGTTTGATAATTTCTGGCCTTACATTTAGGTCTTTAATCCATTTTGAGCTTATTTTTGTGTATGGTGTTAGGGAGTGATCTAATCTCATACTTTTATTTGTACCTGTCCAGTTTTCCCAGCACCACTTATTGAAGAGGCTGTCCTTTCTCCACTGTACATTCCTGCCTCCTTTATCAAAGATAAGGTGACCATATGTACATGGGTTTATCTCTGCGCTTTCTATCCTGTTCCATTGATCTATCTTTCTGTTTTTGTGCCAGTACCATACTCTCTTGATTACTGTAGCTTTGTAGTATAGTCTGAAGTCAGGGAGCCGGATTCCTCCAGCTCCATTTTTCGTTCTCAAGATTGCTTTGGCTATTCCGGGTCTTTTGTGTTTCCATACAAATTGTGAAATTTTTTATTTTAGTTCTGTGAAAAATGCCAGTGATAGTTTGATAGGGATTGCACTGAATCTGTAGATTGCTTTGGGTAGTAGAGTCATTTTCACAATGTTGAATCTTCCAATCCAAGAACATGGTATATCTCTCCACCTATTTGTATCATCTTTAATTTCTTTCATCAGTGTCTTATAATTTTCTGCATACAGGTCTTTTGTCTCCTTCGGTAGGTTTATTCCTAGATATTTTATTTTTTTTGTTGCAATGGTAAATGGGAGTGTTTTCTTGATTTCAGATTTTTCATCATTAGTGTATAGGAATGCCAGAGATTTCTGTGTATTAATTTTGTATCCTGCTACTTTACCAAATTCATTTTAGCTCTAGTAGTTTTCCTGTCACATCTTTAGGATTCTCTATGTATAGTATCATGTCATCTGCAAACAGTGACAGCTTTACTTCCTCTTTTCCAATTTGGATTCCTTTTATTTCCTTTTCTTCTCTGATTGCTGTGGCTAAAACTTCCAATACTACGTTGAATAAGAGTGGTGAGAGTGGGCAACCCTGTCTTCTTCCTGATCTTAGTGGAAATGCTTTCAGTTTTTCACCATTGAGGATGATGTTGGCTGTGGGTTTGTCATATATGGCCTTTATTATGTTGAGGAAAGTTCCCTCTATGCCTACTTTCTGCAGGGTTTTTATCATAAATGGGTGTTAAATTTTGTCAAAAGCTTTCTCTGCATCTATTGAGATGATCATATGGTTTTTCTCCTTCAATTTGTTAATATGGTTTATCACATTGATTGATTTGCATATATTGAAGAATTCTTGCATTCCTGGAATAAACCCCACTTGATCATGGTGTATGATCCTTTTAATGTGCTCTTGGATTCTGTTTGCTAGTATTTTGTTGAGGATTTTTGCATCTATGTTCATCAGTGATATTGGCCTGTAGTTTTCTTTCTTTGTGACATCCTTGTCTGGTTTTGATATCAAGGTGATGGTGGCCTCGTAGAATGAATTTGGGAGTGTTCCTCCCTCTGCTATATTTTGGAAGAGTTTGAGAAGGATAGGTGTTAGCTCTTCTCCAAATGTTTGATAGAATTCGCCTGTGAAGCCATCTGGTCCTGGGCTTTTGTTTGTTGGAAGATTTTTAATCACAGTTTCAATTTCAATGCTTGTGATTGGTCTGTTCATATTTCCTATTTCTTCCTGATTCAGTCTTGGCAGGTTGTGCATTTCTAAGAATTTGTCCATTTCTTCCAGGTTGTCCATTTTATTGGCATAGAGTTGCTTGTAGTAATCTCTCATGATCTTTTGTATTTCTGCAGTGTCAGTTGTGACTTCTCCTTTTTCATTTCTAATTCTATTGATTTGAGTCTTCTCCCTTTTTTTCTTGATGTGTCTGGCTACACAGGACCTTTAATAAACAAATTATTTCTGAAATAATGGACAACAGTGATACTCTGAGATATATTCAGTTTTTTGTTTTTTGTTTTTGCGGTACGTGGGCCTCTCACTATTGTGGCCTCTCGCGTTGCGGAGCACAGGCTCCAGACACGCAGGCTCAGTGGCCATGGCTCACGGGCCCAGCCGCTCTGCAGCATGTGGGATCTTCCCTGACCAGGGCACGAACCCGTGTCCCCTGCATCGGCAGGTGGACTCTCAAACACTGTGCCACCAGGGAAGCCCTATTCAGTTATTTTAAGAACTTGATTCTGAGTATAAAAATAACACATGTCCAATGTAGAAAAATTGAAAAATAGAAAATTTGAACAATGCAACAAGAAATCCCTTGTAATCATGCAGAAAAAATACTGTTAGTATTTTAGCTTTTATGCCTCCATTGTCTATTTTTGCATTCTCATTTTAAACAAAACTATGATTTTACCAATTTTGGTAATTGATATTTCTTCTTAAAAGTTTAACTTTTTCTTATTTGGCATTGGTTGGGAATCTCCAAACCTATGTTAAATAAGAGTGATGATGATATATTTCCTTTTCTTAAATAGAAAGGCTTATAGCATTTAAGTATTAAGTATTATGTTTGTTACTGACTTCTAATAATTGCCCTTTTGAACATCTAAGGAAGTTTTTCTATTGATAGCTAAGAATTTTAATATGGGATGGGTTTGGAACTTTATTAATTACTTTATTGTTTATAGAAATCATCAAATGTTATCCCTTTGAATTTCATAAATTAATTTTTAATTTGGAATCATTCTTGAAATAAAACCTATTTGTCTATAATATTTTAATAAATTCCTATGTTTAGAATATACTATTTTATTTAGTTTGTTAGATCATATTTTCTCTTTAACTTTTAACATTTATAATATTTTTACAATTTCCAAATAACTCTTTTGGCTAGTCTTTTGTTGTTAACATCTTAATAAATTTTTTGGAGTTAGAAAGTGTGGCTGTATATTTTCTATTTTGAGGATTGCGTAGATGTTTTTACTGTGGTGTAATTCAAATCAGTTTTGGTTAGTGTTACACTTAGGTTTATAAAGAACACATGCTCTATTCTGGAGGTAAATAATTTGATGTCTAAATACACACACACACACTCTCTGTACATTTATATATATGTACATATATATATAAAATAAAAGTTGGTAGCTGAAATATCTAAAAATTTAAATTGTCATTTACGTTTCATCTTACTGGCTTGTAAATTTATGAAAAAGTAAAATGTAAAAATTTATCTCTAATATTTTTCATTTTACCTATTTCTATATTACATTGCTAGTTGCATAAAGTTCTACATTTGCTTTACATTTACTGATATGTTGTATTTTTAAAATGAATGTAAAGCAGTCTTTTTTCAACTTTAATAGATTGTCTGACATTAACACTTGTTCTTCCATTTGTTATCATTTGCATGTTCATTTTGGTTCATACATTTAGTTTTTCAACCTTTCTCTTATAAATGGATATTTTTTTCCACTCAATCCAAGACTCTAGTCTCTGAAATAGAGTAATATAATCCATTTACATTTTTCTCTTTTTTTTTTTTTAGAAGATGTTGGGGGTAGGAGTTTTAGTAATTTATTTATTTTTGCTGTGTTGGGTCTTCATTTCTGTGCAAGGGCTTTCTCTAGTTGTGGCAAGCGGAGGCCATTCTTCATCGCAGCGCGCGGGCCTCTATCGCGGCCTCTCTTGTTGCGGAGCACAGGCTCCAGACGCGCAGGCTCTGTAGTTGTGGCTCACAGGCCTAGTTGCTCTGTGGCATATGGGATCCTCCCAGACCAGGGCTCAAACCCATGTCCCCTGCATTAGCAGGCAGATTCTCAACCACTGCGCCACCAGGGAAGCCCCTCCATTTACATTTATTTTGATAAATATGCTTTTTCTGAATTCTGTCATCATGTTTTGTTTTAAAATTGATTATATCTTCTAGCTGACCTTTACCTAACTATTTGGTGGCCAGTACTCTTCCTGATCTCTCATTTTTCCCAATAGTGTTTATGCTGATTATCTCAAGTATATAAGCAAATTACTAAAAAGAACTTTTTATCTATTTTCTGTCTAATATTGATACTTTTCCTTTTTTTCCTTTCTAAAATAAATGCAAACAAGGCAGGGCTCTTTTTCTCCTCTCTTATTGACCCTGGAAACAGTGTTTGAGTTGTCATTGCAGCCCAAGGATATTCCTTTTCAATATGAATAAGAATTTGGAGGAGCGGAGAATTGAGAAGACACCACACTGTGATGACACAATTGGGGCACAAACATGGTGATTTAGACACAGGGAGGTGGGAAATACCCTATATTATGTTAGTAAGTCTGAGCTTCGGCAAAATGGGAAATTAAGCAGTTCTTTTGTTTTTGGTTTTTTAAAAATATTTATTTATTTGTCTGCACCAGGTCTTAGTTGCAGCGTGCGGGATCTTTAGTTGCGGGATGCAGGATCATTTTAGTTGCCACATGCGGGATCTAGTTCCCTGACCAGGGATCAAACCCAGGCCCCCTGCATTGGGAGTGCAGAGTCCTACCCACCAGATCACCAGAGAAGTTGGGTCATGTCTCCTTTTTCCCCCTCGTTTTCCTTTCATCCCTGAAAATCTTCTAGATCATTTTCAGTACTAGTTCATATTACTACTTTGCGGCTTTTCATTCAATCTGCCTGCACCATTTATATATTTTTATTCAGATAATTTCAGATAATAAAAAATAATATTTATATATATTTTTCTTCAGGTATGTTAAGACCATTAGAGTACTGTTATGTTTTGCTAGTCCAAATGCAGGGATACATTTTACTTTACTTTACTTTATGCAGGGATACACTTTAGCAAGCACTAATGTGCAACTCTCCTCTTCTGTTTATGGCCTCATGTTTTTTTCTTTTAAATAAATAGTTACCTCCAGCATTACTCTCCAGATCTTTTCATTTATATTCGTAGAGGAAACGCTGTTTACAGTTGATCACATAGCTTATCCTTATTTCACTGCAAAAATTACCATTAACAAGAGAATTATACATAGCTTATCCTTATTTCACTGCAAAAATTACCATTAACAAGAGAATTATACATAAACATTTAAAACAGTGTTATGAATTTATTTCTGGCAAAGAAAGTGACAGCAAAATGGAGTAGAAAGATAATGGGAACATAATTCAGAAATTGTCCCCAAATTAGAGTCACTATCCAAGATTGTTATTCTTTTACAAGATATTTCTATTTTCATATTTGTATTTCTAGATGAACTTTAATACAATTTTTAAAAATTTCCCCTCAAACCAAAAAAAATCATTTCCTTCTGATTGCCTTGAATATATAGATTAAATTGGTTTAAGGAAAACTGACAACTTCATAGTATTGAATTTGTATGCAAGTAAATTTCTTTCCATTTATTCCTGACTTTTGTTGTGTTTCACAGAAAAGACTGAAAAATTTCTCCATAGACTTTGATAGAGTAGTAATTGTGAATTAGATATTTTCTTTATTTAGATTTCAGACAGGATATTATTTTTAAAGGGATGCTATTTATGTTTATGAATTACACAAGCAGACACTGAAATTTCTTTTTCTTTCTAAACAGTTTTCAGATGCTTTTCTTGGAAACACAAGAATTTTTTACTACATGTATTTCTGGGGTACCCCACCAAAAGTACATGCAAAAAAATGTGTGTGTGTATTATATTTGTAGTGCAACAGGACATGACAGACTACAGTATATATTCTGTAAGCAACCATTGTATGGTACTAAAGAAGAAATAAATTCCATTGCAAAGATGTTGAAGGCTTTGAAGTGAGCTAGTAACAAAATCTTAAATAAGAGCCTCTTTAGGTTTTGTACTATCTCATGGGAATTTTAAAGAATGTCTACATATCTTATATAATTTTCAGGCATAATATCTTATACCAGTACTCATTCTGTAGAATTAATACAAAATTTCTAATTTCCCACAAAATTTGTAATCTAAGCAATTGAGGGTTTGAGGAAGTACTATGGATTAAATAATAGTAAAATGTTTTATTTCATTTATTTCAATATTTTATTTTCATTTATTTCTCAAATTTGTTGATGATATAATTAATATAACCAGTCTCCTACTGATAGTGATTTGTGATCATTCTAATCATTAGTTTATATAAACAGTGCTGAATTAAAAAAAAATCTGAGTATATAATTTTCTGAACATGTATATGCATATATTAGATAAATGCTTAGAACTATTGGGTCATTGGGTACATGCAGTAGTGATTTAGGTAGATTTTGTCAAATTGCCCTCCATTGAGTTTGTGTACATTTACCTTATTTTATCCATACTCCCCTGAATGACAGTAAGGTATCATATTTCTTGGTTTTTCATATTTCTTCATTCCAATTTTAATGCTAAAAAGATTTATTTATATTTCACTTATCATTAATGAGGTTTAAGCATATTTTTATATATCTTATATATCCTCCTTTAATATTTCCTTGTTTGAAAAATTTGAGTATTTTGCTCATTTTCTATTGGAATTAGTTGTTTTTCTCCTAATTTACATGTAGATTATCGTATATTAAGAAATTTTTTTTCCTTTTTTATATTTGTTTCCAATATTTTTGATAACAAGTGGGTTATGAATGAATAACTAAATGTCTGAAGGAAGTAATGAAGGAATTCACAAGGATAGGGACTTCGTCATTCATTGTTAATTTTTTATTGGAGGGTAATTTACATATAGCAGGAAGTGCAAATCTAAGTTGATGAGTTTTGATAAGTGCAATGTACCAGTATGCCTCATACTCTTAACAAGATATAGAACATTTCTATTTCCCAGAAAAAATCCCTCAATCTATTTCCATTCAATTTCCCAATCCCCAAAGAGGCAACCACTGTTCACATTTCCATAACAATAAACTAGTTTTGTCTCTTCTAGAACTTCATGAAATTGGAAAACTGTAAATACTCTTTTGGCACTGGTATCTTTTGCTCAGCATAATGTTTTTAAGATACTTCCATGTTGTTGCTACTCCATTCCTTTTTATATTGCTGAGTATTTAGTCCATTGTATGGATAGACCACACAGTTTATTGCTTTAGGTTTTAACTGGAATTGTGTTAAACTTGGGGAACATTGGCATCTTAACAAAATGGAGTTTTCTGGTCCATGAACACAGTATATCTTTAATTTCTCTCAATGATGCTTTAAACCTTCAATGTACAGATTTTACAGATAGTTTATTAAATCTATACCTAAGTATTTTATTTCTATAGGAGCTCCATTTAGGACTAAGAATACACATAAATTTGATCATTTGATAGCTATATTCATTTACTAGGGCTGCCGTAGCAATTTACCACACACTGGGTGGCTTGAAACAACAAAAATGTATTCTCTCACAGTTCTGGAAGGCAGAAGTCCAAAATCAAGGTGTTATCAGAGCCATATCTCCATCAAAGCCTCTATGAGAGAATCCTTCCTTGCCTCTTCTAACCATTGTTGGCTCCTGGCATTTCTTGACTTGTGAGAGCATATCTGTGCCAATGTCTGCCCCTGTCTTCACATGACTTTCATTCTGTGTATCTGTGTCTTCTCCTTTTCTCTTTTAAGGATGCTCATCATAGGATTTAGGGTCCTCTTTAATCCAGGTTGATCTCATGGTGGAATCCTTACCTTAATTATAGCTGCAAACACCCTTTTGTCAAATGAGGTTACATACTGAGGTTCTAGGTGGACATGTCTTTGGGGGGGGGTCACTATTCCACCCACTACAGTATTGTACCATGGGTCACTTAGCCTCTGTTCAGTTTTTTTTTCTTTATTCTTTGTTTCCATTTAGATCATCTCTATTGCTTATTTTCAAGTTTACTAATCTTTTCTTCTAAATTTGACAATGTTTAAGTCTATCCATGAATGTCTCATTTCAGTTATAGTCAGCTCTAGAATTTCTTTTTATTTTTTATATAGTTCATTTCTCTGTTAATATTCACCATTTGTTCTTTCATTATGTCAACCTTTTCCCTTAAATCCTTAAACACATTTTTAATCACTATTTTAAAGTCCTTGTTTGCTAAGTCCAACATCTGTGTCAGCTCTAAGGGTATTTCTATTGACTTTTTTCTATTGGTTACATTGTGCACTGTCCATTGTATTTGCTACATTACCAAGACTCTAGATTATGCTGTCTTCATCAAAAGAGTGTTGAATTTTGTTCTGGCAGACAGTTTACTGACAGTTTAGCTTAATCCTATCAAAACTTTGTTCTAAGCTTTCTTAAGTCAGGTCTAGAGTTTCCATTACTCCAGGGCTAGGGTAGCTCTAAAGAACAGCCTTTCTTGAGTTTCAGCTGAATGCTCTGTGTTTTCATTAAATTTTCTTCATTTTGGCAGAACTCCAATGTCTCTCAGCTCAACACTGCAACCTTCAGAATCTCCATTAAGCTCACAATCTTCCAGTAATGTCTACCAGGCATCGTTAGGTATTTGTACAAACGAAGTTTAAAATTCAGCTAAAGACTCAAGTAGACCCCTATGCATATTTGTGCGTTCCTTTGCTGCTCAGATGCCTGCTTTCTGGTACCCTGCCTCACAAATTCTAATTGTCTCAGGAGCCTCAAATTCCAATCTTTGCTTCCTAAATCTGACAACACAGCTGTTCACTGTTTGAACTCTATTTCCCTGTGCCATGGGTGAGAAGATCTTCACGGGCAGAAATGTGGGAAAGTGGAGAGATCATCTTGAATATTGCCCTTCTCTCAAGGATCACAGTCCTGGGCTGTCTATTGTCCTCCGGCTTAAAGCAGTTGTTTTATGCATTTTGTCCAAATTTATCATTTTTGTGGTATAAAAATAAATCCAATGACCATTATTCTGTCATGGTTGGAATCCGAATTTCCCTGTGTGCTTCACTTATGTTTCCTCAATACATGTTTGATGAATTAATTAACATCCAGCACATATCTATTTGTATCCCTTCCAATGGTATTTATATTATCTGTTAATTAAGAAATAATGACTGTAAAAATTAAAAATTACAGTAACATACACACACATAGTATTAAACGCTGAAGAAGTCAAAGTGTGTGGTATTAGTTTATTGTCATTCGAGCGGCACAGAATGAATGAGAAATTGTTGAATTGTTGTATAATCTTTTATCAATCAGTGGTGGCTCAGAATATGCATTGCTCTATGCAAGTCATATACCATTGCACTAAGTTTCTTTAAGACCAGAATATTTCCAAGAAGCCAGTGATGTTGGTTTTTATCTCATTAAAACAAAACAAATTGACCTGTCCCTTTGAGTGTTCTATAAGGATATAACTAAATAACACAGTCAGTAATAACTATGCATTCCACATATCTTAACTTAATCCTAATATTTCTCATATTCAGCTAGCAAGCAAATTCTTTCAACTCATGCTTCATTCAAGAAAGAGCAAGAATTTTACGTTAAGAAGAAATCTGCCCCAGGAGGTCATAAATCCTATAAAAGACCTGGAAGTGCAATAGTAGACACTGGTCAGCCTATTTTGGATGAGGAAACTATCTCTGTACCCACTATAGAAGAAAATGCTAGCACACCACAGCAGGTAATTTACATTTAAAAGAATTATTTAATGGTACTGCTCATAAAAATTTAACATAAATTGCAACAATTATTTTCCTAAAAATTGTTCATGTATAATACTTTTTATATGTAGTGCCACTAGTGTATAACCAGAATTGAAGAATTATTGAAAATTTTCTCTGTGCCAAGATTTTAAAATATGTGATAAATTTAATTTTTAAACTAACCCTATAATGTAGATTTATTATCTTACATTATATATGAGTTAGTGGTTATGAGACTTTGAAAAAGGTCATATATTAAGAAAAACATATTTGCATGTGCCTTAAATTGAAGAAATAAAGGACAATGCATATAATTTAAGGCAGCAAAAGAAAACATGATTTATCCATTGAAAACCAAGAAAATAAATTAACTAATTAAAAGAAATAAAAACAAAATGCCAAAAATAAATCCTAATATGGCAGTAATTAAAATAAATGCAAATGGATTATTAATCAATTAGAAGGATAAATTTTTAACATTAGATAAAAAATAAGATCCAACTGTAAGTAGTCTAAAGGTGACACTTTTAAACAAAATAGCACAGAAACTTTAAACTTCAACCAAAAGAGAGCTGTGATGATATTTTAATATCTCAATACATAGGATTCACGGGGGTATTATACAAAAATAAAAGGAAAAATAAAGCAGTATGGCCATAACTGACATATAGGCATCTCACTGCCTAGACTCAATAAATAAAAAGCAAAACTATTAGAGCTGTAGAGAAAAATAAGTTAACAATTGAGTTGAATATTTTAACACATATCTTTCAGAAACAAGTAGATCAAGCTGAAAAACAATATATTTGATCATTAGGATATGAAGTATTAAGTAGAAGCTTAATCTTTTAGATATCTATATAGAACACTCCACCTAATAAAAGAGAATATACTTTTTCATAGAGCACACAGGAAGCCTCAATAAAAACCAAACTATACTGTGTAAATGTTATCTGAACATAATGCAATAGTAATTAGTAATTAACTGCTTAAAATCCCATAAATGTGAAAACACAGTGAAATATACTAAATAATTCTTTAGTTTAAAAAAATCATTAAAAAAGAAACTATTAAATACAAAGGACTCCATAAAAATAAAAAACTACAAATCAAAATTTGTAAGCCACATCTAAAGTAGCATTCAGTGGAATGTTGACTTTCAAATTAATTCGTCAGAAAGTATGAATGATTAAACAAATGAACTAAGCTATTAAAACAAAAAGTTAGAAAAAGAGTAAAAGAATAACTCAAAAATAAGAAAGAGTTTTAATAAAAATGAGAGTAGAAATTAATGAAATGGGGAATAAAATTTAGGAAAATTAATAAAACCTATGCTTTCTTAAGATTAATAAAGTAAACATGCTTCTTGTAAGACTAATCAAGTAAGAAAAAAAGAAAGAAAATATAAATAAATCAAATACAGAACAAAAAATTAGGATAGAGGTATAAATGCAAACAACAGGTTTTAAAAACATTTTAAGTATTATATACAACTCTATACTAGCAATTTAAAACTGACAAAAATTGTTTCAAATGTAAAATTCCTGGAGTTGGGGGAGGAATGGCATACCTGCTCCACTAAAAAAAAGAAAATATAAAATAATAAGAATAAATAAGAATAATAAAACTGAAATGATAATCAAAGTCTTACCTTTCCAAAAAGCTATAGGCCTAACTGCTCTACAGGATAGATCTAACAGACTTTTAAGGAGTAAATTGTTCTAGAAAACAGAAAAAAAAAATACAAACCTTCCAATCCTTTTTAAGAGATTAATGTAATTCTGATTCCAAAACTGATAAGTAGCAAAAGTAAAATAAGTAAATTTCATTTATAAACATGAATGCAAAAGTTATAAATACTAGAATATATGATGGTAAGTATTTGTGGGGTTGTGAGGATAAACTTTTATACACTGTGGTATTATAGAATTTTGGAGAACATCTGACAGTATCTAATTAAAGTATTATTATATGATCCAGAAAATATGCATTTATTATGTGCCTAAAATCCTATGTTTATTTTTATTGTTAATTGTTTATTGCATTTTATTTCCTAGGTATACAAGTATATTATACAGTGTTTGGTGTTGTATAACAGTTGGCCTCTCACTGAAAGTCAACAGATGTTTGTTCAAGCACTAAAAGACTTAGAGAAAAATGATAACAAAGGTATGTCACCCTAAATGTTATTCATGTGTTTTACATCTTCTAGAAATATTTAACAATAAATTTATCATGTAATTATTAAAACCTTATTGCTTACAATTTGTACTTTAATCCAGTGGCATTTCCTGTTCTGTTAATTGATTACATGTTTCAAAATCTTGCTGTTTGGTTTATAAAAACCAAAAATATATGATTGTTTAGGCCTAGTTTAAACAAAGTTTGTCCAGTTAGTAAAAATTACTAGATGATTATCTAACAAAGGTACAGGAAACTTTTCTAGTTATAAAATTATGTTTGTCCAAGTTTTGGGGAAAGTATAACTTTAAA